>NW_024584779.1:0-12718 GCF_018398535.1 Haplochromis burtoni
TTTTTGCCTTTATGCACCTATAACCCCATATGAAAGCATCCTATTCTTTTATTTTACGACAGTAGCATCTCATTTATCTCCACAAAAGTTAAATTATACATGATATGATATAACGTCATCACGTTGCCAAGCAACCACCTAACAATGAGCTAAAACGGCCCATTCTTTTGCTTTATGCACCTTTAGCACCTTATAAAAGCACTGTATCATTTTCAGTTTACTGCCAGCAGCGCGAGCACGCCAAGCATGGGCATGGGCATGTGGTAGTCTAATAAATAGATGACTCTGGCTAAAACTGTGTGATGTCAAGTGTCCAAGTGAATGCACTGCTAGTAAATCTTTATCCTTCCCCTTTGGCTGCTCAGGCAAAGACGACATGGAGATGTGTGAGCTGAGCCTGGAGGAGACCGGTTTGACCCGGAAGAGAGGGGCAGAGATCCTGCCCAGGCAGTTTGAAGAAATCTGGGAACGCTGTGATGGAATTCAGTACTTGAAGAAAGCCATTGAGAACAAGCAGGCCCGCCCAACATACGCTACCGCCATGCTTCAGAACCTCCTCAAGTGAACACACAAGATAAGGGAAAAGTCAAAAGCTTGGTCTACGTCCTGAGACACAACACAACACTATACACAGACAAATATAAAAGATACACAGTCAGGTTGCAGAACACTGCACCCACAGTAATCACAGACAAAGATGCCCTAAACACACTCTTTCTGTAGACAATTTATGATTTACTTTATTTTGATTATTTTTAGATTTTCAACATTTCTTTACAGCTTGCAGTAGAACATCTCAGTGATGTAGCATAACGACTTGTGGGGGGTTTTCTCAATCGATGTTTGTAGAATATCCGACCGTGAGGCCTTATATTGCAATAACATTACATCACAGAAGCCTTAAGTGGTGCATAGCCTTTTTAGCTATAAACCCCAAACCTTAATGGTTTGCAAAAGCAACAATATATTAGACAAAATCAAGAAAACCTCAGCAGACGTACTTTTAAGGGTTATAACTGTCTTTTAATTCTTTATGAGTTTTCTGAATATTACAACCATAATTGCCATTTAGTGTCTATAAATAGCTGCGATGTGGCTATGAATAATTGCCCATGCACTAGCTGCTCGTATGAGATGACAGTAATGAAAAACACCACATTTATTTGTCAGATTAAAGTACTTAAAGGTGACAATCATGAATACAAGGCCATACAACCAAGAGTCAAATTAAATTCACTTTGTATAGATTATGTGCATCTAATGTAATAATGTGAAATATCACAGGTCAAATATAGAAGACTGTAATGTTATAAGTCATACTCACAACTGCTCACAACACAGCCTAATGAAGTAGGATACATTTTTCTGGCAGAATAATAATAAGTTGATTTAATTATTCATTAACGAGCTCTGACAACTCAACGGAATTTCATGAAAAAACTTCTTTTGTACTGTTGCTCATTTGTTATCTGAGAGGGAATTGTTTTCATGTTTGCAGTTTTCTGGGTTTGGGGTTGTTTTACAGCCAGTCATTTGTGTGCGTGCGTGTGTGTGTGTGCTGTGTTTATGTAGTATTTTCTGAAGTTGATTACTTGACTCCTCAGTTGGTTATGCCAGGAATGTTTCAGTCATCTTATTCAAGGGTCAATCTTTGTTTAAAATGTAGTAGTCAAGAGTAATGTAACTATTGAATCACTCTTATGTGTTTTTTCTTTGGTTTTCTCTTGTATGTTGGCCTTGAAACTGGAAGATTGTAGAAAATAAATATATTCCTGGATTTGCTTTTTCTTTTGAAATTATTCTACACAGCTGAAAAATCACGAATTAATACACAAATATTCACAAACAAGCTGTTAATGGTCAGTGCTCAGTAAATGGATCTGACATTCTGATGATAATTCCTGATAATAGGATTAGCATGTAGGTTAATTAAACAACAAACGCTAACACACTGCAGATGTCACCGAGCTGATGCTCGTGAGTCCAATTACGTGATCAACAGGATTAAAACTCAAGGATCTTAGGCTGTTTCAATGTACAGACTTTGCAGAAGCCTTGGCTCACCCCTTATTTCTTTGTATTTTGCTATAAAAAATATGAAATAGGTGCACTGATTTATTAAAGCATGTGCAAACATATATAGAAATACAGTTTACAAGGCAAAAGCAACATTTTTACAATTCTAATGAGCTTGAAAGTGAATATTAGGTATGACTACCTTTATTCTTTAACACAGCCAGAAATCTCTTAGGAAGCTTTCTCATAACTTCTTTAAGTAGTCTTTAGGAATGGTTCTCCAGGTTTCTTGAAGGATGTTTAAAGCTCTGCTTTGGATGCTAGCAGGCTTTTGTTCCCCCTAACCATGACAGAGGCTCCAGCGTCTTTTACAGATGGCTGTAGAAACGCACTTTGGCACCTCGCTCCTGACCTCCTCAGTACATTTTGACTACAATTTAAAAAAGTGAAAATTCCAAACTTGGAATCATCGCTCCAAAACACCTCTTACCGCTTACTGGCGTTACTTTGGCGTTTTCATAGCTTCAACTAAAGAAACTGGGAAAAAATTGTGTTTTTGCAACAGGTTGCTATTAGCAATGTGTCTTTTTTTTTTTTTTTTTTTTTAATGGTTTAAAAACGTTTTCTGTTATGTGTAGACACAACAGGGGTTCAGCCAACGCACAAAGAGGCTGGAGAACAATTGCTGAAAACTACAAAAACAGAGAAATTACAAGACTGCGTAAAGACTTAGTAGTACATGTAAACTGACTGTAAGAGGAGTATACTGTACGGTGCTTTAGGACTCAAACACAATAATCTTGATTTTATTTCAAAAACCAAGTTCGTTGACGTCAGGCTTTAAACTCATTCTTTATTCGTTCTTTACATATGATCAAATTACACAGACCTAACACACTCTGAGCTGCCAAAACAAAGAAAAATGTTTTTGTTAATTCAAAAACTTTTTATTCTTTTGTTTTAAATAGAATGTGCAAAAACAAATGTCCTGGTATTAATGGACACATGATTAGTGGTTAAAAATTGTAAATGGTACAGACACCAGTATTTTTAAGAATAATGCAGTATGACCAAATACTTTATGCATTCAGTCTCTTTTTGGAACACAGTAATGTTAAAGATGGCATTGCCGTAAACAATATCATAAAGTCTAAACAAAAGATACCACCTTTTGTAAGCAAGGTGGTGGTAAACACCTTGTATTTATGTAAATAATAAATACCTCATTGTGAGGAAAGAAAAACCTTTGTCAAGGGTATACAGGAAATGTTCCTACCATTCATTATATAAAATAAATATTAGGTTCCACTTGAACACAACCTAAGTGCACAGCAGTATCCATAGCTCTCTGTCTAACAAGAGACTTTCATCACTATGAACAATTAAACTTGATCACTGCTTTACGGTATCTGCACCCATATACAGTTAGACAGCAACATTAGTTCTTTTTTTCCTCCCTCCTGTTTCGCACCGTGTTAGTGCGTTGACGGATCTTCAAACGAGCAAGGAGTCATCAGAGAACTGAAACTTCGAAACATTCATTATCCGATGCCCTTAAAACATGACACGTTCTGTATTCATTTGACAGTCGCCACGTCTGGAACAGACAAGAGCAAGAATAAAAACGGACTCATTTCAGGTGGAATTATACATGACAAAATGAAACTGCATCTACAACTTGCTTGCACTGCTTAAATCATAAGGTACATGATAAAAGGCACGCTGCTGAAGTGCTGATCGGCACAATTTTATTTTGAAACTACTCATTAGAGGTCTAGAATTTATTTTGAAGGCGTTAATGCGATAATTGCACAAATGTCAACAGTGATTTGGTTTGTGAGTAAAAAGAAAAATCATTCAAACAGTTGCTTGCTCGGATGGTTTACCTTTTGCAAACATCATATAGCTGTAAAATATTTACAGTTTAAAGTTATTACATTTTCTTATTTTTTAAATCTTATTGAACACCTAAATTGTAATATCAGTGCATATAACTTTAAATGTATTCTACATCTTATAACAGCTCAATTTTACATTGTGCATTTATATTCCTTACCTCATTGTGTGGTATACAGTGATGAAAATCCACCATTTCTGAGACTAATCTTTCTGATCTTGTTGTGTAGAGTTGTCTGGGGATCTGCGTAGGCAGGCAGTAGAAAAGCTTCATATTTACAGTGCGCTTCAATAATGTATTATTAAAACAAAGGCATTTGAACAGGATAAACATATAAAAGGCAAATGAAAGCAAACACTTAACTATTCAAGGGTCTACTCCAGGAGACTCTACCTACAGCAATCAGCACACAGTTCACTGTTAAAACTACACACAGCGGTTGGGTTTTTGTTATGGATCATGCGGTTAACTCTTTCATTTTGTCGATAAAAGCCTCTGAGTGTCTACTGAATATACCAGAGGATGTTCAGTCCCAGTGAATGATTTAATCTGCAGTATATTTTTCACATTGTAATGTAATTCGTCCACCAATCAATCCATTTTCTTTTGCTCATCCAATTGAGGGTCACTGAGCCTATCCCAGCTGTCTTGGATTGACATGGTGGCTGCACCCTGAGCAGATTGTCAGTCTATGGCAGATATTTTGAAGATACATCAGAGCAATTTTAAATACAAATGAAAAGTCAGCCTAGATTAAATGCATGGAAGGATGGAGATCAACCCAAAGTTTGCTCTAAGTTAAATAATACTAACGTATTTGTTAGAACAGAATTGGTTGGAGTATTTTAGTTATTAGTAGCCGAAGAGCTGAGGTTAGTAGTTTAGTTGGTTTAGTCTTCTGTGCGACGCAGCACAGTGTACCTCGATACTCAGATGTATATTTTCAATGGAGGCAAAATGTTCTTGCTCAGAGTGTTGGGACTGGGAGGAAGCAGAAGTTGACGGGCACGGTAATGTGGACACGTGAGTTAAGACACCATCGTCATTCTCAAATACTGGGTTCTCCCTCAAAGTATTCTCAAAGGCATAAGGGGCAAGAGTCTGCCTACAATGTAAAGGAGATTATGAATGCTTTTGAAAGAGTAGGCTATACCACACAAAATGACTAAATAGTCACGTATACAAAAACAAACTACACAAAATAGGGCTCATACTTACACCAAAGTTACAGCCTTTCTGGTTTTTATGCATTTCTTGTTGATGAATATTATAATGCCAAGGACGGCGCAAACAAGGCAGAGACTTCCCACAAGGCAGGTTACAATTAGTGACGGGTCTACCGGCACTGACACCAGCTCATTGCAGCGTTCCCCATGGTAGTGCCAATATTTACCCACGGGGCATCTAAAAGAGATGAGAAAAATGCATGCAGTTATGCACATTATTTTAATAAAATCTTAATATATAATAACTGGGTACAGTTATGGCCAAATATGGCCTTTCTTATTTCATCATCAGTTGAGCAAAAAAAAATCTGTGATGTTTCACTTGGAAGCTGTTACTGCGAACCCAAAATTGGGATTAAAAGAGCTTTCGATTCAAGTGATACATGCCTTGCATAGGTTGCAAAAAACCAAAACAAGTACAAGAAACAAGAGAGTGGGCAGGAATATAAAAATGTCCAAATCAATGCTTTGGTACGTTCTGAGAACAAAAAGAGCACACTGTTGAGCTTGGCCAATTAAAAAGGCCTGGAAGGCCATGCAAGATAACTGTGTTGGATGATCACTTGGTAAAGAAAACCCCTTAACAACCTCACCCCAAGTCAAAAACACTCTCCAGCAGATGGGCATGTCATTAAACATTCTTCCACAAAGGCACGACTTTATGAGAGCTTCGCCACATAGTGAAAACCATTCATCAGCCTCAAGAATAGAAAGGCTATTTTTGCATAGTGAATGGCCTTTCAAAAACATCGAAAAAAAACCTAGAAGACAGATGGAATTCAGATCAACGTGTAACAGAATGATGCTAAGAAAAAAGCACGGAAGCAGACCAGAATGGTTAATGAGGTTCAGCACCTGTGGAACATGCATGGCCATGCGTTCCAGTGGGACTTAGTCACTGAGTGTTTAGTGACGAAGCGACAGGAGAACCTAAAAAAAGCTGTTTTTTTTACTGATTCTGCCAAATGCAATATAGTTCATTGCATGGAACTTGACATTACAGTGACCTAAAACACACTGTGTGCGTGTGTGTGCGTGCGTGCGTGCGTGCGTGCGTGTGAGTGCACTGTGAATTCTGACAGTAATTGTCTGCAATACAGTCTATAAAGTTGCAAAAACTTTAAAACGGTATATTTTTTCAAACCCTGGGGTCAAAGAAATTCTGTACTTAAATGTGCCATTTAATTACAAATCTATTGCTGTGAAATACAGAGCTCACATTATGAAAATTGTGTCGCTGTCCAGATTTGCAGACCTAACTGGAAGTTAGAAAGAAGCACCCTTTGAAGGTAATGACATTTTTCATAGTAGAAAATGAAAAATTTGCTTTCTTTTTCCTGAGACGTGTTCAAAAGAGCTCACTATTGCTTTCAGGTTCCTGTGTCTCAATACATACCTCATGGCATATGTATAAATTTGCATAAACATTAAAAATTCTTTCTATTAAAAAGATATGTAGCGTTCTTGATAAATGACTGAATGATCCTTGAAGATAAATTTGTGAACAATTAAAAAAGCCTTTACGAGTTGGATGCCTAACTATAATAATAGTTGTTATTAATAAATACACATTTTCATCCTTACTGCACTGCCTCCGGATGCATCTCTTTAAATTTTGTTAAACACAGTTGTAGAATTCAACATTTTTCAGCAAGCAGCTCTCAGGAGATGGATGTCCTTGAGTACACCACAAAGCAACACGTTTACATCAGCCTTACAATTCAGGATAAAGATAAAAAGAAAAGAAAAACAAATGAAAAATAAAAACAAACATGGTGGATTTCCAACTTCAAGGCTCTGAAAGTGACATCAGGGATCAAATCCAAACACAGCTAAAAAATAAATAAATAAAAAATAAGGACCTAGTATAAACTTTAAGGTCATTTTGTTTGTGCTTCCTTTCATTTATCAGCTTGTGTGTACCTGCAGGTTGCTCCATGGCCTGGGATTATTTCACACAGGCCTCCGTTCAGGCAGTAGTTTGGCTGCAGGGTGCAAGTGCTATGACAAGGCAACCCGTCCACTGTGCTGTAGCCCGGATCACACAGACACTCTGCCTCGTTGGTCCAACTGTTTATCACACAGCGTGAAAACTCATTGCAGGCCAGGAACTTGCAGGGGTCTGCCTGGTCAGCTAAAACCAACGGAAACAGGAGAGAGAGGTGAAAGAAATATAGACAGAGGGCTGAGTGTTCACTAGCATTAATGCAGTCGTTCCATGTTTGCAGATTCAGAGGGGAAATAAGAAGGCATGCTGACTGATATGACAAGAGGTGTCTGCTTTCTGTTTCGTGTGCTTTTAATATGGCTCCATGCGATCATGAACTCACAATACACAACACCTTTGTTACAGTCTGTGAACAGACAGCAGATAAACACGAACCTTATGATATTGACAAGCATCATTCACTGCATGTGCAGATTAAGGATTTTTGTTCCCTATGCCTTGCCTGCATATTTTATTCACACAACATGGGAATGAACTGTGATCTCGCTTTCGCTTGGAGACACACAAAATTAAAAGTAGTGTGTAAAATCTTGCCACTAGATATCATTAGATTTCACATTGAAATCAGCTGAATTCTGTTTTCTTACGCCTTCCAATTCAAGTGCATAATACTATCTATGGTGGCCCTCTAGGACAAACAACTCTGGACTGTCATTTAGCTGTTTACCTCAGTTGTCACATTGTTGGACTCAAACATTTAGTGAATAACCTCTCACATGATATGAGAGGTAATCAAACTGGGAAAGTGTGATTTTTAGGACAGTTGAGCCTAACATTAGCTAGCGTAACGTTAGCGTAGAACCAGCTCTTGTTGTTTAGCTAGCTTTATGTCAGATGTCTGGAGACAGGAAGATTGTATTACAAAAGGTAATAGCAAGAATGTCAGAGATAAATAAACAAGTTTATGCATTTTTCATGTGTTTTAGTTCTGACTTAAGTTCAGGAGGTGAGACTTGAGGATGGGAAGGGGACGGTGTGGAAATGAGAAAAGAGTTTGAGCAACAGTGGTGGAGGAGTAACACATAATGAGAAAGAGGATGGAAATACACATGTACAGATGATAAATTGTTATATATAATTTGACCTCTGTCATGGTCAAGGTCATGGGAATACATCAGTTTGTCAGAACACATAATTAGACACTAATCAGTGTATACTTATTATTTATTTTCTATTAAATAGAAAGAAGAACCAAATCAGAGCAGTGGACAAGCAAGAACATCTCACCTGGTTCTATTTCCAAGGAGCGACTGTCAATTTCAATATCAAGCCTTTTGGAAGCTGCATTACAGAAGTCTTCAAGCACGCAGTGCACTGCTTCTGTGACATTATAAGGTACGGGCTTGTCCAGTTTCATCCTGCTGTTTACCACAACACTTCCATTCCTGAAGTTAAGAATTTCCAGCTGCTTAAATCCCGTCAAGTTGGACTGCAAATATGGCAAAAGCTGTGGAGAATGAGAGGAAAAGCATATTCATTTCTGAGAAGCTCCTATTTCAGTATTTGATTTAGCAGTTCTCTTTCAATGTTTATTTAAAAGGCATTAGTAAAGTTAGTAATCTGTGGGGAAAAAAAAAATCCCACAAATGTATTTCTTGATCCAAGAAGAGAAAGGGACTTCTTCACTTTGATTTTTGGGTGTAATTAAATTATGCCAGACACGTGCCACCCTATGTCAAAAAAGAGCTGTTCCCTCCTGAGATTAAGTCCCGGGGGAGGAGAAGTATTTAATTCTGCCACTATGATACAACAGCTTTTTCTTCTTCTTCTTTTTTAATTTGCTATTCAGGTCACTTTTTGCAGTGTTAATGCTATGAATAGTTCATAATTAAATTTTGATGCAAGCATGAAATCCTGGCATCACTGCTCAGGCTGTGTAATTAGATCCAGAATAAAATTAGGGTTATGTTCATAGGCATTAGTATAAGAACACAAATCTAACTCTAGTCGCAAAACAGTCAGAAAACACAGGGACAAAAAATGATACACTTACAACAAAGCTAACTCAAGTCTATCTATAATATATACTGTACTGTTTAGTGAAAGCTTTTATCTAAAGTGCCTTAAAGTAACACAAAGGCAGACAGTAAATGTTTATTGGATCCAGTATCTGTGCATCTCTACAGCCTTACTGTGGTAACACTGCCCCACAAACATAAAGCACAGGAGAAGCATAGTCAAGACTGATTTGAGACGTATCATATCCATTTTTTTTAATAATCTGTTACATGCTAGCTGGGAAGAGGCCTTGCTGCTATCCCTACTTGTTTTTTACAACTTTTTCCTTTTAGCTTTTTTTTTTTAATGCCATAGCATCCAATTAGAAATGAATTACAATGACACAAAAAGGAAAGAAAAAACTACATACAGTAGGCCTGTTTAGCATATTTAGCAGTAACTGCAGGGTCATTCCTATGCTGGTTCTCTTCCTAAGATGTTACATTACCTAACTGACCAACCATGTTGTTGAGCTGTCATTAATCAAGGTAATTAAGGAAAAAGAGGTGAGGAATCCAAGCAGCAACTCATTTAGAAATCCTATCAAAAAAATAAAGTCCATGTAGGTCTACAGTTGTCATCAACACTGATTAGATTTTACTTTGTTAATTTGTTGATTTTATTTCTGTTTGGTTTTCTCCTTCATGGTTTCATTACAGTGGTTACTTTAAGGTTAAGGGGGAAAATAATGTTTGGGTTCAAATAGAATATTTCACAATAGTAACCATGCGACAAAAAGCCAGGCAGAAAAACCAGATGACAAACTTCTACACTGAGTAATATTTTCTCTAATTAAAAAGCTCTAAAATGTCAACAGCTGGATTGATTGTCTCAGAAAAACATTATAGTGATGCAGGAGCAACGCTATGTTGTTAGGTTGTTCTCCACATTTACATGATACATAATGGAAACATGACAAAGAAGTATGAGAAATATAAAAAAGGGTCACGATCTCTCGAGTTCTACATAAATGTGATGAGTTTATTTACTTCAATTTTGGTATTATCAACAACTCAAAGTGCTTTACACTTTAATTAGAAGTCTTGAGCTACAGCCACCCGCATATGCTCCACGGGGTCCCATGCTCCCCGGGCTTATATTGTATGGCATGTAATGGGAAAGGGTCCAGTGTTCCAAGGATCTTGTTACATGTCAGTATTTGGACAACGCATGAGAACCATAAAAGCATAATCTATAGTTGCTTATAGTGTATAGCACATGTAAAATGATAATGCTGACCCAAACACCAGAATATTGAACATACAGACCCTGAGAACAGAGGATTCTGGGAGCACAGATAACTGCTATTCCTTTGCCACCTGACACTAGGGGGATTTATATCAGTTAAACTTGTTAAGTTGATGGTAAAAGTGTTAATTTACAAATAAATGCAATAAGGTAACTCATTGGTCCAAATAGCCAACAAAACTCAACAAGCACAAACACATTGGCTTCACTGCGTCTGTGCTGCCTTCTTCTTTTAAAAGGCAGTACACAACACAGCACCTATCTGGAACTCTATATTTACACAGCCATGTCTTAGCTTTAAGTTAAAGTTAACTTCCCATGCAGACATTATTAAATTTCCCCGCATTGTCAGACTTTGCAGTCCAGATAAGTGAGAAGCCAATCTTTTGGGACTTCGAACCAATGATTGCAGACCTGTTTAGGCAGGAAGGAAGTCAACCAGCTCAAGTAATGGGCCTACATCAATGTCCATCGATCTGAACCACTCTCCTTCAAGCCACTCCATGTTCACTACAGATGAGGCAAACATCAAACCACCACAGTGTGCGGGAGAGAGATTACGATGCTTTAGCAGGCCTGGCTGTTGAGAGGGAGATAAGAGGCCTTAAGGAGCTCTGCTCTGATCTGGTTATTTCACTTATCATTGACAAGCAGTTTACTCTCAGCTAGCTCCCTATAGCTAACAGTCTTAGCTAAGGAAGGTGTATCTACTGGAGGGTCCACCATCCAGAACAAATGGGCCACAGCTTGCAATATAAATACACATTCACACTGTTGTTTGGTCATCCATTTGTCTCAATGCAGAAAATCGTTGAGTTATAATCGCCCACTTTAGATGACCAATCCAGCTATATTGACTTTCATGCAAGGTCAAAGCTTGTTTTTTTACAAGAATTCTCACTAGAGTCTGTACTGAGACGCTAAAGATACTTTAAATTGCCATGTTATATATATATATATACATATAGATATAGATATATACACTAAACCTTTGCAGGATGCATGGCACAAACTATGAATTCATCAGTCTGACACAATCGGCACAAACTATGAATTCATCAATCTGACACAATCACATTTGCTTCTCTGAGGTTACACTTGTATCTACTGGTTCTTGCTTTGGAAAACCCAAATGAAATATCCCTGCATCTGTGTCAAAAGTCCCAAGAAGTATTTTGCTTCCATAAGTTTTAAATTTTTTTGATTTGCTGTATCAAACTAAGTCCCTCCAACCTCCATATCCAGTTTTATTGGTTGCTTCACAAACCAGTAGGTACAGGAGTAATGGGGGAGTGTGGTAAAAGGTATGAAGGCTAATTGTCCATGTATATTTGAACAAAACAAAGAAAACACTGCATCCATTTAAATGGGCTGCATCATATGCATTATTTGACATTTCTTCGTTATTGTTTTAGTGATTTATAACCCCGCCTGGATACACTGGGGCCTGTCTTTATTTAAAAAGCCCATTTAAAGGAAGACTGAAAAATCCTAATGGGTGCTGACAAAATAATATATTAAGTATAGTAAATACTTACCAGTGCAACCATCTGAAAACGGCTAAATACATTAATTAACAAGGAGAATTGCAGAAACTGGGGTTTGGGCAACCATTAAAGATTGGAGATGGAGTGTTGTTTGTGTTATTGTTTCAGGATTTTTATGCATATTTTTTAATATATATATATTTATATATTTTTTAAATACACGTTCCCTATGCCCACTGGCATGACTGCATGCATACAATCCAGTTTGTATTGCTGCTGCTTCTTGATTTGAAGGTCTTTACATAACACAGAACGCAGGGCTCTTCTGAGTGAGCCTAAAAATACCTAGGGGCAAGCATCAAAACTAAACAGAGATGTCAAGTGATGCCTCTTTCTTTGATGCTTGTGGCAAATGCAGGTTTAAAGAGACATCGTCCTCATGTACATACATGCCAGCAGCTAATGTACACTTCTTTTTGGGGGGGGAAATAAAATATATGCAGGTCATACACTCAAATATCCAAATAAAATAACATAACATTGTCCAGCTTGTGATTGGCTTTATTTCATTTTCTCTTGGCCAATAGTAGTACATATATACAGTGTGCCTATTTTGACAGGTACCCATTCAGAATAAATGATGCAAAATGCATGCAGATGTCCATATAAACTTTACTGCCATCACACTAAGCAGATGGAAACCACTAATAGCATAATGTGTGTGGTGCTGGAACTGACTAGAATTAAAGCTTCTTACCTCGGGTCACAACCAATGACTAAGGCAGACCAAGGTCCCATGACTCACACTGCCCTGAGCTAGGTTGCTTTCTAACATATA
>NW_024584780.1:0-12718 GCF_018398535.1 Haplochromis burtoni
TTTGAATTTGCGCTTGTTTTTTGCTTTCACTTTCATTTTGCAATTGCACGAACGGTGTGTAGAGAGCAGCAGCACTGATTGGTGAGTGACGATTAATTGCACACCAATTCCTCTGACATCGTCTTATCACTCACAGGAGCCCTCACTCCTGTGCGAGCGCTCTGTGGCTGCTCTTGCTGCAGTAAAACTGTGTGTTTCTCTCTGATTCTCAGCTGAAGAAGTGTCCTAGGATACATCTCCTGACAGCAGGGATTTTAGTTCTGCAGAGCCAAACACGACAGGTCAGGGTGAAGAAGGGGCAGTTAGTTATGACAAATCAGGCAAAAGATGACGGACTCTGTGGGTTCGTGGGGAAAAGGATTTCACAAACAGATTAAAAGTGTCTATAAAAGCAGTGTTAGCAGCTCTGTACTCTGGAGGCTAAGCAGTCTGCTGAAACACAGGCACCATCATTCAGAAGCAGCTCCGAGTCCCTCTGTGACCACTAAAGTGGAGGTGTGGAGCAAGAGGAGGAGGACAGGTGGACGACACCAAAGTGACAGCAAAGAGTTCATGTTGCTAACAGCTCACCTCTCTGCAGCAGACACAGGCTGGCCTTTAAAATGAATGATGCGACCATTAGACCTGTCACTCTTACAGGACACACAGCTGGGTCCAGGTTCAGGTTCAGGTCCAGGTCCAGCAGATCTCTTATGGAGCCTGTTAAAGAAGAAAATGTGTTTTTCATTTACAGAAGCTGATGAAGACTTAGATTACCTTCATCATCCCAAACAGAGAAACAGGTTACTTTACGTTACTAACAGCTCACCTCTCTGCAGCAGACTCAGGCTGGGATTTAAAATTAATGATGCGACCATTAGATCGGTCACTCTTACAGGACACACAGCTGGGTCCAGGTTCAGGTTCAGGTTCAGGTCCAGGTCCAGCAGGTCTCCCACTGATCCTGTCACAGAAGAAAAATGTGTTTTTCATTTGCAGAAGCTGATGAAGACTTAGATTACCTTCATCATCCCAAACAGAGAAACAGGTTACTTTACGTTACTAACAGCTCACCTCTCTGCAGCAGACACAGGCTGGACTTTAAAATTAATGATGCGACCAATCGACGTGTCACTCCTTAAGGACCCAGAGCTGGGTGGAGGTCCAGGCTGGTTCCTGTGAATAATGATGGAGCAGTGATGTGAGTGCTGAGCTGTGACATGGAGAAGAGTCATGGACAGTTAGAGATGGTCGTCTCACCTCTGAGCTTTGGTCTGGCTCTCTCTGGCTCTCTTAGAGGGAGGGACTCCCTCCTCTCTGTCCTCACACTGATCCATGCTGCTCAGCTCACACACACTTTCTACCTGCAGAGGAAACACAAATCATTCATGTGCACATCAGCTGATGTCCATCATGTGTGCTGTCCAAACATCAGCTGCTCTGCTATCAGTCCACTAGATGGAGCCGTGATATGAGCAGAACTTTGTGCCATCAGAAACTCAACAGAATAGAATTCAACTTTATTGTCATTGCACACATCACAGGTACAAGGCAACAGTTTGCATCCATCCAGAAGTGCTTTAGCTACAATACAGATATCTTATAGAAAGGTCTGTTACACTGTATCTGTGAGAGACCAACAGCTGGGGTCAAACACTAATAAGGTCCTGACGTCTGCACTTTTCACTTAAATCATGTCTGTGTACAAACAGAAATCAGTAAGTGTTACTTGGTTTTAACATATAGAAATACATTAGAGTACGGCTCAGTCGCATTTTTATTTTTAAACCACTTTTTTTTAGTTACATTAGCAGTCTTTAGGTTAGTCTGACTTGAGTTTCTAATATTCTTCTTTGGTTCCCCTTGTGTCTCTGTGTTTATGTCCTTCAGTTTGTTCTCATGTCTCTCCTAATGCTTCAATCTCTCCTCACTCTGTCTCGTCTCCACATCGCCTCGTTGTCTCCTCCCATTATCTGCCTAACCCTGAAAGTCTTTTCCACACAAAAGCAACCTCTTGTGTGAGTTAGTCTGCGCCATAGTGTTTCCTGTTTTACTTTTGGTAGTCTGGTGTGCTTCCTGTTCGGCTTTGTTTGCCTGTTTCGTAAGTTAGCTCACCTTCAGCTGTGCTGCCGTCCCCATTTGCCCACATTTATAATAATAATAATAATAATGGAGTGGATTTATATAGCGCTTTTCAAGGCACCCAAAGCGCTTTATGATACCACTATTCATTCACTCTCACATTCATACACTGGTGGAGGCAGCTACGGTTGTAGCCACAGCTGCCCTGGGGCAGACTGACAGAAGCGAGGCTGCCATATCGCACCATCGGCCCCTCTGGCCAACACCAGTAGGCAAGTAGGGTAAAGTGTCTTGCCCAAGGACACAACGACCAGGACAGAGAGCCCAGGGATCGAACCGGCAACCTTCCGGTTACAGATGCGATTCCCAACCCCCTGAGCCACGGTCGCCCACAATTATGTGTGTGTCTCCCTCTGTCCTGCATCGCAACCTCCCTCATGACTGTGTGTTCGTTTAGTTTTGTGTTTTATCCTGGTCGAGTGTTGTATTTATTTTTCCTTCACGCAATAAAAATGGATGTTTTTGAGCCAAATAACATAACTAAACAATTAAAAAATAAGAAAATCCTTTTTAAAACTTTATGTGAAATGTAATTTAGAAAGAATGCAATTTCTGGTGAGGAATAAATTAGTACACCCCCACCTGTCATCCTACTTAAACATCACGTCAGGTGCACACGATCAGTAGATTGTTACTAGCGCTGGGTTTTTATAATCGATTCATCGATTAAAATCGATTCTGGCTTGGATAACGTGAAATCGATTCATTAAAATCCTGAATCGATTTTTTTATATAAATTTATTTTGCCCGAAATGCCAGAATCTCAGGTTAAACCTCACAACATTTCAAGAACCACCAAACAGCTAAGACAGTAAATGAGAGCAGGTACAGGGATTCTGCACAAAGACTTAAACACACAGCGCGACCCGCGGATCAGAATCAGTGAGATGTGACTTTCTCACAGTCGGGGCTGAAAGCCGACAGCTGCTGATCCTGATCTGTCGGCGCTTTGTGTTCACGCCCTTTATGCGCTGATTCTAAAGCTGTTGGTTTGATGTCTCTCCAACAATATTGACCGAACCAGCAGCAAAAGAAGATCCAAACGCTTCACATAAACATCGTCATGGATTCACTCTTTTACTGTTTTGCTTCCACCACAATAAAGTCACACTTCATGCACAGCTCTCTCTCTCTGTTTTCTTCATTATTCGCTTGCTTGTTACGCACAAGTCTACCGTTGTTTACAGGCTGTCGGCCGCTGTTATTTTCCCTTTTACATTCTTCCGAAAAGAAAATCTAATTTCTGCTGTTCAATACTGAACAAATTTAAACTTTTTAAAATTATGCAAAATGCTTAGACGTGTCTCTGATGATGAGTCATTTGGACACCAGAGCAGTCAAGATGTTTGGCGTAAACCAAATCCAATCTTCAAAGAAAAGAACCTCATACCAACTGTGGAGGTGGCAGTATCATAGTTTGGGGATGCTTTGCTGCAGCAGCACCTGGCCAGCTCACCATCATAGATCATCATCTGACTGTGTATCAGGGGCTGCTTGAAGAACATGTGAAACCATCTGTTAAAAAATTAAAGCTGAAGCAGAACTGGACACTGCAGCCTGACAATACACCAAAGCATACCAGCAAATCCACCAAAGGACTGGCTAGAAACTAAGCACAGAGTCCTGATGAACAAGGCGTCTGTGATGGCTGAAACCCAAAACATATCCACAGACAGCACAGGTGTTATACTTTATATTATAGTTTAATCAGGTTTTGTTTGCTTCTTTAAATTTAGATGTTAGTTTTATTTATTATGTATTCAGGGTCTGTGTCAGAGATTAATGCAGGCATTACAAACTGAACTCACATCCAACATCTAAATAATAGAATAGCCTTCATTGTCATAAATAAATGCCAAATAAATGTCTATTGAAGAATAATGAGGCACGTTTTTCATTTTTGTTGTTTTTTTAGCCAAACTAAAAAACACTAACAGGACATTTCCTATAAAACGTTGTTTAATCTTCCAAATTAATTTCATTTATTATTATCAGTAATTTAGCTTCATTTTTTATTTAGTTTTTCTTTCTGTTTTAACTTTTTGAGCTCTAGTTTTAGTTGTGAGTTCAGTTTTAGTGAACTACAATAACTTCTGTAACACTTCTTCCTGTTGGAGCGGAGCCAACTGTTTGTGGCGCAGTATTTTTAGGACCGCCATGTTGAATCTGTATCTAGCACACTTCTATACTAAATATTAATTTAACCCCTTAGCAGTCGGACGTACCGCCCACGGGACATTGGATGGTTTAGGGGACTAATTGGTTACGTACAAAAACTTATCAAAAAAGAAGCTAAACATGTTATATATATTTGGAAAGCTGAGATTCTCGTGATTCGAACGATGTAAAGCATTTCAAGATAGAATCAACATAGCAGGTACAATTAGTGTTTATGTCAGGCTGCCAACATCGAAAAAAAACAATAACAATAAGGTCTGTACTCACATATAAAGCACCTGTTAGTCCACTGGTTCATAATATTCCAACAAAAACGGTGTAGTTAGACTGCCAAGAGTCCAGGCAATCCAAATCAGTCCAATATTTAGTCTCTGAGACATTTATATGTTGATAAACATCCACTGAATGTAATAGTATTGTTTCAAAGTAGCCGGCGAATAATCCTATTTTCGGTGCTTCCTGAAGCATTAGCAGATCTTGACATGTAAATATTCCGGGTATTTTGATTTCAAAATGGCCGCTGACCTCTGCACTTTCGATTGACACCTCATTTGAACCAATGGGTGCTTCACACAGGTGTGAACAAGCAGCGATAGCCAAACACAGCTGGTGGTCAGCGGTCTGGCCAGCCCCCCTTTGATGGGCAGTAACTTCTTCCAATTGTGGCAGAGTGTCAAAATGATTGGCGTATCAGATAGCCAATGATCTTTAAAGAAGATTGATATGCAGCTTAAGGGGGAGGACACTTGTTTTTCCCCTTTTATTTGCATGCGCAAAAGGTTTTTGTCACTCGTGCGCTTTTGCGTAAACTTTCATAGCGACGACAGCACTCGTGCGCTTTTGCGTAAACTTTCATAGCGACGACAGCGTCTGTGTTCATACAGCATTTTGAGAGAACTTGCGACCAAAGGAGCTTTGTAAGTACAAAATGGCAAAGAGGAAAACTTACTTCTCACTGGAAGAAGTCCTCGAACAATGCACTCGGCGTGACAGTGATCAGTCGGAGGAAGATATTTCCGAAGAAGACAGTGATGTTTCCTTTGTTGACTCGGTAGCAGAGGATATTTTTTTGGATGGAGGAGACGCTACTCTCGACATGTAAGTGTTTATTATATCATACAATGATATTACTGTTTGTATGTGTGCCTTTGTGTGTGTGTGTGCGCCTTTGTGTGTGTGCGCGCCTGCTCCTCTGTGTGTTTGATGCGTTTTTACTAACTCCTGCTGTGTTTATATTGTTTGTTTGTGTGTGTGCATCTTTGTGTTTTGATTGTGTTCTTACTAACTCACGTCGTGTGTCTTTATATAATGTGTGTATATATATATATATATATATATATATATATATTGTGTGTGTGTTTTGAGGTGTTCCTGCTAACTTATATCGTTGTTGTTTTTTTGTATATCACAGACAATCATCAGAATCAGATGAACTATGGGAGCCAGCCAGTAAAAAGACAAGTACAGAGGAACACGATGACAGCATTTCGTCAGAAGAGGAGCCACATCCTTCCACTTTCCAAAGAGTTTCTGGAAGCAGAAGGCCAAGAGGGAGGGGGAGAGGAAGAGGAAGAGGGAGAACTGGCAGCAGTCAAGCTGAGATGCCAGCCAGTACATCTGAAGAGGGATGGAATGATACAGATGCTCCAGACATAATACCACCACAGCCCACCTTCAGGCCCATCAAATCACCAGGACCTCAGATCATACCTACAGCTTCATACACACTTTTACAGCTTTTTCAACTTTGCTCCATCGCCCGCACCATCACCCTCTCCAAACAGAGCACATCACAAGCCTGTGCATATCAGTGGACACAGCACCACAGGTCGTCTGAGGTGCAGACACTGCCAGGCAAAGACACCAGTAAAGTGCTCCTCCTGTGATGTGCCTTTGTGCTTTTTGCCAAGTCGAGATTGTTATAAAGACTGGCATGATGCCAATGATCTCTAAAAAATATAATTGTAAAAATACATTTGTGTGAAAAACTATATATATATTTATACACCCACAGATGCATATACATAATGTGTATATATAGTGAGTTTTAATGCCATAATAATTTTTTTTCCCTTTACATTTGTTTCGAAATTGAAAAAAAAACACTGTATAATGTTTATGCTCCTGTAATTTTGTAAAGTATTGACAATAAATCTGGATGTAAGAATAGCTCTGAGTGTAACCTTTAATTAGAGACCAAAATTAGGACTGTACATAAAAGCATTCAAGAATTACAGCCTTTTATGTGTTGATTGTTACAAAGGGCCATTTGGAGTCTCCAAGTGGCCTTTTTTGGGTAGCGCCTATACATAGACCTAAATAAACTTGCATAGAACACTCATTTTCTAAGATATTGTTATCAAATTTGAATTGTGGCTTGGTAAGGCTTCATGCTTTGATCCTGTTGTGTTTTCCAGCTAATACCTCACAAGGTAGGCATCTGCATGCATTCCTTACAAAAAAAAACTTGGGCGGATTTTTTTTTCTCTCTTTTTTAGTGTGTTCAAAGTTCTATTACTCAATAGCAGTATGACATAAAGTGATTCTGACACCTCAGGAACAAACTACAGATTGTCTCCTTTCAAAAGAGACCAAAACCATGCATATACTCCAAATGGTTCAAGAGCAGCATGCAATTTATTTTGGATATGCCTTTTTCACAAATTTTAGGCAAAATTTGTAGGACTGCTAAGGGGTTAAGCAAATATATCTAAATATTAAGTAATATCCTGCTGTCCCTGTAAATATAAACACCCGGAGCTCAGAGGCTCTCCGGCCGAGATCAGACCACAGTCAGTGTGTTTGGTCTGACTCCCGGAGTCTGATCTCACACTAACAAAAAATGGCGGACACACTCGGCCTCGTTAGAAAACATTACACACTGACTTTAACGGAGAGACCGGAAATACAAACACACAGTTTGTTGTGTGAAGAAATCAAACACGAGCTGAACAAACAGTAAAGTTCCTAAAGACAAACTGTTAAAGGAGGAAACAAAGCAAACTTACAGTTTCTTCACACCAACAACAAGCTCCACTCCACGAAGTTCAGGAAGTGAAAGTAAACTTTGAGCAGGAAGGAAACACCCAGAGAGGCGTTTGAGGACACTCACGAGGGAACTGTGTTGCATTCAGTGACTGGAAACTCCAAAATCTCCCACCTTGGTTGATATTTCTGCTGGTTTTCCAGTTTGAAGCACAAACATCCGTCATCACTTTGTTGTTCTTCTTCCTGCAGCGTTTGAATATTTCAGCACTGAACTGATGTTTGTTCAAAGCTCATTTCAACCTGTTGAAGTCATGAATGAAAGTGCAGACTGAGAGTGGATCACATGATGTTTGAGGTGTGTCATGTGACATGTTCAGTATTGTCACACATGTCTAGATTGTCCCTGATATCATAACTGCTCAAACACTGATGATTATATTTGAAGCAATTACTCATGGTGTAACCAATACGTCTACTCACCAAAGAATGAGTGAAGCAATATGGATAACAGCAGAGGACAATTTATTTAGGGTCTGATGGCAATTTACCATCGGTGTCCAGCACTTTAAAGGATTGGATGGACTGGAGCACATCTGTCCTTAACATACCCTCTTAAACATCAGCTTGACACTGATACATCAAAGGAAACTTAACAGACTCTAAGTGCAAATGTTTCAACCTGAACAACTTAAAACTTCTCTGGGATACAATGTAAACAAAGACAAGAAGAAGAAGAAAAATATTTCCACCAATAGTCACTTCTCCTAACCAGGAGACAAGTGAAGATATTATGTAAAGAGTCTTTTTTTCCCCCTCAGTCCTGGGGTTGTAACACCACAACCTCAGTCCGTAACCAGAGAGTGTCTATTTGACAACAACCAAAATGTCTTTGGATAGTCTTTGTGAATGCAAACAAAACAAAACAAAACAATGATGTTAGCTGGCCAGCAAAATAAAGTGTCGCTGTAACCACCACAGGGACAGGAAGTGTTTTTAAATGATGAAACATGTCAGTGATGCTGATAGTGTGTTCATCACAGACGCTCAGGAATCAAAGTGAAAGCAGAGAAACTGGAAGGAATCAGGTGATGTAGAAGATGGAGAAACAGGGTGGAGAGAGGATGCTGCTCCTTCTTTGAGATCAAACATGTCGTGTTGTTCACGTGCTGTCAGCGTGATACAAAGAAACCATAGAAACAAAGAGTGAGTGAAATCAGTCCAAAGTAACAGAGTGAAGAGCAGCAGATGAAGCACAGAGGACACAAAAAGGAAGGAAAGAAGGAGACAAGGTCCATCTGTGTCCTTTCAAACAAGCATCAACGTCCAGGACTGAAACATGAATCCACATATTTATACACATATTTATTTAATGAGAATGAAACCAGAATATTTATAACACATCAGCAATAATCAGGCCTGGGATCCTCCTGGTTACAAACAGGGTCCAGGACTGGGACCCTCAGGTGGATCCTGCAGGGTCTGGTTCAGGAAAAGGTTTTAGTAGAAAGGTATGATTTCATTTATTTGAAGAGATCAGAGCATCATTCTGATTATTAAGCTTAAGTCAAATATACGAATGCGCACGGCGCCGTGACACTTAATGATCTGTTGTTGTAAATTTGTCACGTGTGTATTTGTTGTTGTATTGTTGCTGCCATGGTGCATCACATGGGACCATCACACTACCACCACCATATGTGACTGTTGGCTCCTTTTCATTGATGCTGTGTTAGTTTCAGATGTAACAGGACTCAAAGCTGTCAGAAAGCTTTTGTCTCATCAGTCCACAGAGTCTTCACCTCCAGGCTGTATTTTCCTGACACGTCCTGCAGCGCCTCCTCCTGGTAGAGCATGTTGTGGCCATTTTTGTTGAATGTTTATAAAATGCAATTTGTATTCATTTTTGTTCTTTCTTTAAAGGTGTAAGAATATACTGACCTGGTTTTGTTCTGTAAATTTGTAATTAATTTTATTGGATAAGCTTTTGGAAAGTGATTGGTTTATTAGCTTATGGACCCTCCCATTAATCAAGAGATTAAGAGCACCCTGGATGGGTGTGGTAGAGAGGTTTTTGTTTGCCAAATGTCAGGGAAGACGGGAGGGTTAGAAAATGATTTTTTTGACCACTTTTGAAGTTGTTAAAGCAAATTAAGTTAACTTTCGTTTAATTTTTAAGTTTTAAGAAGTTATTTGGCTGATTTCTGTTTGTAATTTTTCACGAAATAAACGGCATATGATTTTTAAACAATGGAGTCAGAAGTGCGTTCTAAAACAAACCTCCCGTTGCCACCCACGGCCTTTTCTTGGACTTTTTTGGTGTTTGGAAAGTAAAAGAGCAGTTTATTGCTCTGATTTCCATCAAATGTCAGCTGACTGCTGGAGCCTGAACTGTCCCTGTGCTCAGACCTTCAGCACTGAACACCAGAGTGGAGCAGAGAGCCTGAAGAGCCTCCACCGTGTCCTACAGGATGGAGTCATGTTGACATGAAGTTCAAACTGCCCGTGTCACTTCAACACACTCTCACAAAGAGTTTCTAACCTTCACTTCCTGGTTAAATAAAGGTTTTTGACATAACGTTGTTCTTGTTCCAGAATACAAATATTTTTAAAAGTATTAGTTTGAAATAAGTATTCATAAAAAACATGATATTCGTGCCTTTCTGAATACCGTATTGGGGTTGGGCTCTCCTCCTAGTTGGGATCATTGTCCTTTGCTGCTGCCTGTATTGTGCAGCCATGAGGAGCCTTAATGATGCAGCTGCATTATTTATCCACCATAACAGAGGTTAGTGTTCAGCTCTGTCACCACTCTGGCCACATGTTGCCACACTTGTACTTCCAGCTCTGAGCTGCTGCTGCTGCTGAACACGTTACTTTGGTGCTTATGTCTCCAAGCAGCATCACAGCTTTCAGAGAAGACAAAAGCATCATTTCCTGATAATGTGTGATGTGCTCGTACGAGATGTAAAGACTGGTAGTTTGAGGAAATCCTTTCAAAAACACATTTGCTTGCACAGAGCAGTGAGCCTTCCTGGTTTCTTGCAGATTACAAACAGGATTGGAGTGATGAGGTACGCGGTGCTGCTGTCTATGGGACGACCTGGACATCAGAACCAGCCCAGACCCAGACATCTACCAGCACAAGTACAGAGCCTTTATCTCACATGTTGGAGCATTCGTTCACCTCCATCTGTCTGTTCTTACTGACGACTCTTCATCCAGTCCACCTTAAACACAGTGGCTGTGTTGCTGGGATGGGAGTTACCTCATGGAGCTGTCATTGCAGTAAAACTGTTTGTGTGTGTGTGTGTGTGTGTATTTCAGTCCTTATGAATTAAAAAAAGTCGACTAACGTGACACTTGCAGACTGAGTGATGCTGGTGGTTTGTACTGGGTGTGAGACAGAGCTGACCCCTGACCTCAGGGTGGATCAATCTGATAGAAAACTCTTGCTGTGTCCGAATTCAGGGGAAGGATGCTCATGAGGACACTACCTACCTACATCACAAGGTAGTGTCCTTAGACGGACGGGTAGTCAGGAAGTGAGCGGCTGTGGACAGCCCCCTTTTTTCTCCATAGAAACTTTATTAAACAACATGGATCAACACAGGCCTGCAACGTAGGGTTTATCTCTGCCGGCTTTAGGTTTAGTTTGGGACGATAATTGTGTTATCACTGGTGGTTTACACTGTGTGTGTGGGGATTCTGTGTACAGTGGGTAAATTGCTGTGTGTGTTTTTGGTTTGCCTGAACACTGAAACCTGACATTTTATTATTTTATTGTTTTTCATTGTTTGGTAAATTAAAGAAGGGTTGCATGCTCTACTTTACAATGTGTATGACATGATTTGCTGCACTGTAGACACTCGTGTTCATTTTGGTGTGTACTGCTACTGTTAAGGAATAAGCTTCATTGATCCCAGAAACAAAAGAGGAGTTAATGTAAGAGTATCGTCGAGAGTACACTAGAGAAAGCACCCAAAGCCCATTTATTTAATGGTATTGAGTAAATGAGGGCTGTGTGTTTCTGTCATGAAGCTGTCATGTGTGCATATCTGTGGTCAGTAAAGCTGATTGTGATTAATAGCTACACTACAGAGTGCCCACAGAGTTGTTGCATTGCTTGTTAGCCTTGTTTAGGGAGGGCTGGGTTTCTTTGGAGCCCCAATTCATTAAAGTTAGTTCAGCACCAAGTGAAAAGAATCCCTGAAGACTCAGCACAGAAAGTGTGGCACAGAAGTTTGCTTTGGAGACACTAGCCAACAGGATTTATAACGGACAGTCATCATTAATGATGGAGAACTGAAAGGACATGAAGGCTGCGCTGTGACACTTTGTGATAGCTGGAAACTTTAACTGTCATCAGAAAACATCAAATATTCTGGATCCTCTCTGCAGTGTCTCTTCTTTCCTCTGTGACTTCCATGGATTTTAGCTCAAAGATGTTTTTAAATGGTTTGTCAGCAAACTGACCTCTGCAGTACTGACCTGTACAAAGAGCTTTCAGTCTCAGTTCTTCTCTCCCAGCACTGGTGGAGCAGGTGTAGTTGCTGCTGACAGCCATTGTTGGTTTTCTCAGCGACAGGTGGAGGTCTGAAGTGTTGAGAGCATCAGCTCTCATCGATGTGCGCCGCTGTAACGCTGCTGTTGTCCTCTGAGATCACCAGGTATGAAATCCGAGTACTGATCTTTCCCCCTCATTCACTTCCATGAGCACAGCCAAGGCATGCTGGGAAACTGAGGACACACCAACAGATGTAGAAATGCCCTGCATGCTGTGGGTTTGAGTCCTCACAGGTGACAAATTAGCTGCAGAAGCCCAAGCCAGGTGTCTGAATACTGACACATGGACTCTTCCCATCCAGAGGGAGGATTTAGTCGCACTTTATAATAACTACACAATAGTGAGCATTAGTAAGTAAGTAAGTAAAATTTTTATTTATATAGCACATTTCTAGATAAGAGATCACAAAGTGTTTTACAAGGTATAGGCACAGATTAAAAAGACAAAACATTAGTATGTAGTTTATTAATGGAACCCAAACTGTTCCTTTGATACCTGACTTTCAGGACCTCCAAGTCTGCACTTATGGTTATTATCAGTTAGAGCCCCTCCTCATTCTTCTTCTTTGGTGCAACCCTGTAAATTTTGGGGTACCCCTTTTGGCCCCTCCCCTTTTCTACAATTCCCCTGTGGGAGAGGTGGGTGTCATTTCTTTCCCAACACTGTACAACACTGAAAATCTTAGAAATATGGTATCTAAGCAGATTCTTACTCTGGATGGCATTACCTTGGCCTCCAGTAACTGTTTTGAAGGAAGGAAGGTTCAGGGCTTAAGCAATCAGCATCATGGGCTCATCCGGTTAGAATAAGAATAAGCAGCCATCTAATTCAGAAGTATTCTCAGAATTAGCCTTTTATTCTTAAATC
>NW_024584781.1:0-12706 GCF_018398535.1 Haplochromis burtoni
GCAAATTTATATTGTTCAGTTTGCATGTTAAAAGCCTGCCAAGCAACCCAAGGCTGATTATGCTTGGTAAGAAGTCATTTATGAAATAGAGCTGATTAGACCATATTAAAATTTCTGTTTGGCACAGGAGCTTTTCGTGGACACAGGTATCCAGTCTCTGTTTTGTTAGCTCAAATTTCTGTAATTTCCTTTATAAACCAAGGTTGTTGGACATGTGTCTCAGTGAATCCAGCAAAGTAACATTATCAAATTTCACATTACATATTACTGATCAACATAGTAGTCTAGCTAGACCAACAGCAGAAATACTGAAGTCAATACTGTAAAGTTTAACAGCAGCACAAACTATAAACTCAAAAATAACCATACAGTTGATTCATCTCCGGTAATTTAACTGGGCTGACTCTTTGTTAGGTGTGTTTAATGGACAGAATAATTCCCAATTATGTACAATTATAATATGGTAAAACGGACTTATGTACATAAGACCATTAATAATTAACTGTATGTAGCTATTTGCTTTATGACTATCTAGACTGTGCAGAAGTGAAGTATTGAAATTATTTTATGTTGCATAATGACAACATGTTGCCCCTATACATTTAAGGACAAAGTTCAATGACCGCCACCTGCTGGATGGTGAGTGCAGAGGGGCGTGTAATTGTTGAGCTGGACAAAGAGAACACCTTTGCTGATGCAATGTCAGTCTTCTTTGGTTCATTCTATGTATTGAACCTGGAATACCAGAAGTCAGCGTGTGCGAGGTTTTTTGTAAGGATAAACCCTGAAGAGGGAACAAAATGTACCTCCAAGGTTGGGACAAGCAGAAAGACTGGGACCACTGTGACCACATTAACCCTTGTGTCACAACTTTCCTCCAGCGGCTTACTGAATTTGAGTGGAGAACTTCAAATTAGGTAACTGTTTTTGCCATTTTAGTGAATTTCTTGTATAATTTAAGTGACCAATGTGTTGTTACCCATGTCTCCACGGATGATCCATGGCCCATGCTTTCTGGACATTTACACAAGACGAACAACAATGAAGACAAGCGCTCTTGCCACTCTTGCAAGACGCTGTCTCTGTCCAATAGGTTTTTTGAGTGCAACAGTGTTGATTTTTTTTTTCTGCTTTTACCTGTTTGTTAAAAATTATTTCAGCTACTTACACTTTAATTGTCACATGTATTGGCTCACCCTACAAATCAATGAACTCAGTCCACAAAGCAAGATCAGGATTCAGTGCAGGTCAGTCAAGTTCCTTCACACCACACACGCTCATCCATGTCCTTGTGGACCCTGTTTTGTGCAATGATTTGGTGGTGTGAGCCAGTATTTTGGACAAAGTGTATATAAAGGCAGACATGTGGGGCTTGATATTATATTCATTACAATTCAGTTTATTTGTATGGTGCCAACAAAATGAATGCCAAGGCACTTCACATTGTAGGTTTAAGACCCTACAAAATATAAATAAGAAAACCCAACACCTTGAGCATATGTTGTCTGCCATGATATGGATATGACATAATATTGTTATTGTTTGTACAACCATCTGAGAAAATAATGTATTACATGGTTTAGTAAAAACAAGTGCTTCCTCAATGAAAATATGTTTTCAGTTCTTTTCAGTTTTTGATTTTGGAAATGTGTATTTCAGCAGGGAAAAATCAGAATTTAAATAAAGTGGTGTAAAGCACATGAATTATATTTTGTGTGTGTGTGTGTGTGTCTATCTATCCATCCATCCATCCAATTTTTTTGGAACCCTCCAGTCTCTTACAGTATGTTACTGTTAACTGAAATTGAGGTAAATTACGACCTGTTAAACAGTAAATGACAACCTGTTGGGACACGGTATCCCCTAGCAGAGATGAATATTTTTGGTACTGATGATGCGTGATAACGGTAAGTTACTGGTTAATATATTGCAGTTTATTACCTTGCAGTGAGCTTACAGTGACATACCGTGAATAAACGGTAGTATACCAATTTCTTAATCACAGTATGATGTTACTTTGTTGACGTAATTTACGACATAACGGTATCTCACTGGCGTCACTGTCACCAGTAAGATACCGTAAAAAAGGCTACGGTGCGTTACCATAATTTGTCCAAGAGTATTATACCACACCAGCAAAAAACGGTATCATCCTGCAGAACGGTAAGCTACCGTAACACGGCGTCACGGTATGACGCTGGCAACAGTGACACCAGTATGTTACCGTAAAGTGGTGATGAAAAGTCTAACAGTGCACATCTATAAATTAGACTGAACCAGTTCCTGTTTTGAATTATTCAGCATATCACCACAGAACATTTAGGGTGAATATGGGCATGTTTTATGAGGAAACTAGTGTGACTCACACACACTGCTTACAGTGGAATGCTTACTCACAATGCATTCAGGATGGTGTTCTGGTGGAGAACAGTCACATGTTTTTGACAAGTGTAAGCACATGAGCAGTAATTTAAATTTATAGCTGACAGTTTTTCACCGAAAAGGTCTGAAGTGGTCCTTTTCTCCACCTGTGAGTCATCCTTACTTGTCTGATTTGCTTACTGGCCAGGATAGAAACATCCTAGTTATTTATGTACAATTTCTTCACAGCACTGTGAGCAAATGAACCACAGGGTCAGAAAATAAACAGTAGGCAGCAGGTTAATGGCTTGTCAAAAAGTCCCTGTACAAAGTTTTTGGTAGTTTCCTGTCAGACAGATAATTATTAAAAGTAGAAAAGGTTTTCTAAAATAAATTAAAAGAAATATGTTGTAATGGGAACAGGGGAGAACAAGGAAAAATCAGGAAATGAATGGGGAACAAACTTTTTCATGACTAATCTTCTATAGACATATGTTTGACTCTGTTTCCTCATACGATGTTTCGTCCAAATCCAAGATGAACTATTAAAATGAGTTTGAATCAGCCCATTAATATGAAGGAACACTGCTACAGCCACTGTATTTGAGTCAAATATGAGAGCAATCAAAAAGAACTACCTCCTCATCAATAAACCACAACAATCCCATCCATCTCTCTAGAGCTATGATGGATAGACATGGACCAGTCTAATTAAAGGATGAATTATGGAATGGATTCAATTCATCACTATTCTGTCATTGCTATTAAATTCACAGTCAGTCCCATTTTTCCATATCTGGGTTGCGCCGCATTTCTGCAACTATCAATCATATATCAAGAAAAAAAATTTAGTCCCAGAAGGGGATCTTATGTAGTTTATCTGGGCCAAACTTCTGGTAAAACAACTCTCTGCTTTAGGTATTCATGTTAAGACAGGCCTTATGCATAATCCCCAGTGTACATACTGATGAACCCTTTAAGCTGCATATGGCAGGCAATATGGCATTAGAACCAACATGCTGGGAGAGTCTATTGAATGGTTTTACAGCCGATTGTCCACACACACACAAATAAAATGTACCTTTTGCGCACACAATAGCATAGAAACATTAGGATATTAGTGATTAGGTTGGCCATGCTGTACATAAATAATAATAATAATAATAATAAACGCCTCCTAGCAACACCTTGCATCTACATTTTAAGAGATTTACCCTATGTACTAGATGCTACAGGTCAGTTAACACTCTCTGTCAAAAGAACAACAAACTCAAAGAGGGCACTTGAAGGAGACAGCTGGCACTGAAAAAAAGGCCAAACGTATCATTGCCCTTAAGTGTCCCTTTCTTCAGAAATGTGGGGAAGATAATAATAAGCCGCTGTCAAAATTCTTGAACAAACAAGCCAAGATTAGATCACAAATACAAAACAACATTCAGGGGTTGCTGTCATTTTATGTCCAGTGCTGTGTATCTCAGCACCTAAAAGGAATTCTTGTGTGAGCGCATACGTGCTTCTGAGTTTCTGTGAATGCGCACATGTTCATCAGTATGTAAAGTGGGAAATCTATTATACAGTAGAACACACAAGGAAGGGAGAGCACGAGAAAGAATGTGAGCCAGTGCCTCAGGCTCAATGTAGTTTTATTAGTGGGGCTGTTGAGGAAGTGGGGTGCAGTAGAATGGACCACTGCAAGCTGCTATTTTTTTCCTCCCTGCAAAAGTATGCAAACGCCAAAATCTCTTGAATTTCAATGCTTTGCGAGATACTAACACCATGACTTTGGAAAGAGCTCTGCAGCACCTTGAAAAGTGACTACACAACAGATGAATTTACAAATTCCAGTTCCTGAAATCCATTTTTGTGGACAAGTTTCTGAAGAAAGTTGGTCCTTTTTGTCTTGAAATAACCCCAATCATAATGTTTTGTTTTACCTTCCTTTTAACTTATATTTGTTTAACTTATATTTGTTATTGGTTTACAGGGCCGCTGGTGTTACGTGAAACTAAACGTTTAAATACATCATATTGAGTCTGAGTCAGCCTCTTAGTTTATTCTTAGTAAACATTTAGTTCTTGTTAACTGGATGATCCTGCCAAAGACCTATCTTTACCTCTCCCACCTCTGTGGGACCCTTGTGTGTCAGCCAGTGTCTCATGATTTTGTAGTGGCTTTCTGGATTCACTGTCTGCCCACACATCTGCTGAATACTTATCAGATACCTGTCTGTAAAATACTTACCTGAATGCCTTAATTGCATATTTACCCTATACCTACTTGTGCAGTCCTTATCTGAATTCCTTTATTAGCTCTCTCTAAATAAGCTCTTTAACTGTTTCCAATTGTCACGTCCTGCATTTGGGTCCACTTACCACACCTCAACTGCATCAATATTAACTGCTAACCACCGGCAGCTTCATTAGTAGGGGATACAGTAGTTAGGAATCTGAAAATATTAGGTATATTAGAATGAATTAACATTAAACAATTCTTATAACTGTTTGTTTTATCTAAGTGTGTTTCAGTACTTAGAATTCAAGAACCAGTACCCATTCAATTCTGGCTCTTAAAATATGTCCTTTAGATTCTATTCATAACCATTATGGAAAGAACTCTCAGGCACAGTCAGGAACCCTTTTCCATGGTCTCTGGATCATATCTTTGCTTTTCACAGATGTCCTGTTAGCTTCATCAAACAGTGAATTAGCACCTCTAATTCTGAGGCAGTATTTCCTAGCCAGTAAAATGATGGCTTTCCCACTTTGGGTTGTAATTGGTATGTGCCTCAAGTGCATGACTTCATGTATTTTGTGTTCTTGTCCATAAGTAAAGTGAGAGAGTGGAGTGGGTGATTAACAGATGGATTGGAGCAGGATCTGCAGTGATACAGACATCGTGCTGGTTTACTGTAATGAAGATAAATCTAAGAGTGAAAGCGATGCACAATATTTGTTGGTCAGTTGACCTTGGTACCCCTACCTATAACTTAAAAAGTCATAAAATTGTGGATACAAGTGTGTGACAGGAGTGATGGACCACATATTTCACACTTTCAAACACTTTTCTTTATTCTCAGTTGCTGCCTCAACACACCTCGGCTGCAGCTTTTCAGCTGCCAGCCACACGTACACAACAACAACCTCAGGACCCAGTTCATTCTTTTTAAGCCGGTGAGGCATGATTGCTGATGGAGCTCTGGTGTGTGGGTCTCCCGTGCAGCTGCGCCACAAACCACGTCCGCCACAAAGTGATAGCGAGTTTCCTCCAAAAAGTGTCTGGACTCACAAATACAGATGGATGATGAGTTATGTCATGTGCAAGGCATTCACAATGGCGCTGCTGCTGCCCTTCTGTCTGTTGAGGTTGGTCAGACTAGGACACCTTACAGATGCGTCCTAAGTGAGGTGTTTTGGGACTAGAGCTTGGAAAAACTTTCTCTTTTTTTATTTAATTTGTGAATGCCATGCCAACAAATACAGGATTACTGTAATACCTAATAGTCACCAGATGTTATTTCCATCGAAGTTAAAACACACAGATGAAGGTGACAGCTAAATGTAGAGAAATGACTTGAGAAAGTGATTGTGTCAGATCATATTGTTACATGAAAGTACATGAAGGTTTGATATCTTAAGAAACAAAACTTTAATTTGAGATCCTTTATCATTTACTGTGAATGTATATTGGTGAAATATACTATAAGAAGAAACAATCCACAAAAACATACTGACTAGTAGAAATGACCTCAATGAGATGTAAATCTCTTAAAGATTTATGAGATAGGCATGAATTACTGTATGCGAAAATTTACACTTCCATGAAAAGCAAATAAAAACAAATATCTACCCACGTTCACCAAGATATTCCTGCATAAACCAGAACTTTTGTGTGCATGTCTTTGTGTGTGTGTTTGTGTGTGTAAATCAGCAGTTTTTGCATAAATTGGAGCTTCAGCAGAACTCTCTTGGGATCCATCTGCAAGCTTTATGCTATGATATTTAGCTTTTAAGGATGCGTGAGGCTGGTAATAAAGTGCTGGATCATTTGTAGTGTAACAGAAGAGAGGATGGTATTTGCAGTGGATTTGCAGAGGTGAGTCAGAGGTCACAGCACATGTTGACCTGTTCTGCTCACCAGTGAGTCTAACCTTTGCTGGGGTCCATTAGTGACAGGAACAGTCTCTTGGGGTGGAACAGGGTGAAAGAAAATGAACAGCTGGACTGATTTCCTGTCTCCATGCTGTTTGATGCTTGGGGCAAATTTGCTAATATCCATACAGAAAGCAAGCTTGATGTTTGTGTTGACATGCCACATTTCACTTGAATGGTTTTTCCAAAGTTTGTGCATACTCATTTCTGTACAAGTGTGCTTTTTGTCGATATGTCAGGCAAGTTTGTGACTGGAAGGTCACCAGCTGAAATCCCTGCACTGTGTGAGAAAATGTGTGAGGAGAATGCAAATTGAGTAAATCTCTGTTTTCCCATTAGCTACCACTCAAGTGCCCGTGAGCAACAGCTTGGAACCCTAACTGTTTCTGTGAAACCACATCAACTGGTCAGATCCTGCAGGCCATCTGCATGTGATTTGGTCACAGTGGGAATCAGCTAAAAAAAAAAATGCATACACTTTCGTCATATTATTAATCCTACAAAAGTTTGTTTTTTGTTTTTTTTAAGATAACATTTACAACATTTTACTGGCAATAGGGAAGAGATGTCACGTAGAGGAATTCGTTGTGACCACTTTTTTAAAAATGCAAGAACATGCCCACAGCAGGAACCTAAAGTGACACGGGTGAGTACACATTTTTATTACAGGGATATTTTTGCACTGATTTTAAAAAGTTATGTAATGCCAGACATGTTACTGGGGAGGAACTTTTTTGTAGTCTGAAATTTGCTAGTGGTTAAATATGCCTGTTACTTGCCATGTGGTTTCTCCTCCACAGTTGTTGCTATTTAATTAGTTTTATTTGCATTTAATTGGAATCCACTTAGACTTACCACCCTGCTTTCTTCATCAGCTGACATAGAGGTCACCCAAATGACTGTAGCTATGGTGAATAACCATTTATTCTGGACCATCTTTACTACTGGACATTTAGTCTAACATATAATTCAGCTCCACTGCCACAGAGACAAATACAAATATTCTTCCCTTATTGTATTATATTTAGGATTTTGATTTATTGAGCTCTTAACTTCTTCTTGTTTTTTCTTTTGACTTATTTTACATTGTGACCACAGTGATGTGATTTTGTTCCCATATCTTTCGGGATAGGCAAAGTACAGTAGTTGCAAAGTCAAGTGTCCTAGGGTTGTAGAGTACCAGTGCTGATCTGGTTAGGTATGAATTTTCACTTTTTTATTCTTTTGTAGCTCTTTGGTGATTTTGACACTGTGCTTTGGTTTGTTATCATGCTGAAGTATTCCCTTTCTAACCACAATATTACTTCACCACTATCTTACAATATTGCCATATTGCCACTATCCCACCACATCACTGGTATTATTGCAAGTCAGGTTCACAGAGTACATCTAAACATGTGCAAGTGTCTTGGTAACAGGTATCCAAAAAATATGTTCTCAATATTCCTAAATCTTCATTCACAATCTGTCGTGTTCTTAGCAAAATGTAATCTTGCAGTTTTATGCCAAAAAAAGGCAAGATTTTTTTTTCTTTTCACCCCAAGGACAATGTGCACAGAGGTCAAGGTTATGCAGTGTCAGAGCTGTCACAGAAACTCCAATTTCCATTGATGACACCTGTTCCAAGTCCGAAGCACTTGACAGTCTGTTTTTCACAGCTAGATTGTGCACAATATCTGGTTTTACAGCACAGCCAGTGCTGTCCTGATTAGTGGTAGCCTGAATTGTTCTGCCTCCAGATTACTGTGCAACTGAGGCCATTTTCTGATTGTTTGTTGTTCAGTCATTTTTTTTTTGTGAACAATTTCTTAAGACTACATTCTTCAGTTGAAGCTAGATATCAAAATAATGAAGAAAAAAAACATTCACATCTTTAACCCTCAAAAATAACCTTAAAAGTTATTACCACAAATATTAATATTAGAAGTATTTCAGACTTAACCTTTATCCTGACACAGTTAGATTGTTTTCTTTCCAACATACTGATCAACCAATAATCTGTACTACAGGGTGGGCCATTTATATGGATACACCGTAATAAAATGGGAATGGTTGGTGATATTAAAGTCCTGTTTGTGACACATTAGTATATGTGAGGGGGCAAACTCCTCAAGATGGGTGGTGACCATGGTGGCCATTTAGAAGTCGACCATCTTGGATACAACTCTTGTTTTTTCAATAGGAGGAGGGTCATGTGACACATCAAACTTATTGGTAATGTCACAAGAAAAACAATGGTGTGCTTGATTTCAACGTAACTTTATTCTTTCATGAGTTATTTACAAGTTTCTGACCACTTATAAAATGTGTTCAATGTGCTGCCCATTGTGTTGGATTGTCAATGCAACCCTCTTCTCCCACTCTTCACACACTGATAGCAACACCGCAGGAGAAATGCCAGCACAGGCATCCAGTATCCATAGTTTCAGGTGCTGCACATCTCGTATCTTCACACCATAGACAATTGCCTTCAGATGACCCCAAAGATAAAAGTCTAAGGGGGTCAGATCGGGAGACCTTGGGGGCCATTCAACTGGCCCACGACGACCAATCCACTTTCCAGGAAACTGTTCATCTAGGAATGCTCGGACCTGGCACCCATAATGTGGTGGTGCACCATCTTGCTGGAAAAACTCAGGGAACGTGCCAGCTTCAGTGCATAAAGAGGGAAACATCATCATGTAGCAATTTCAAATATCCAGTGGCCTTGAGGTTTCCATTGATGAAGAATGGACCCACTATCGTTGTACCCCATATACCACACCAAACCATCACTTTTGTTGTTCCAACAGTCTTGGAGGGATCCATCCAATGTGGGTTAGTGTCAGACCAATAGGGCTGGGCGATATGACCAAAATCATCCGACAAATTCATATCTCGATATTTTTTAGCTGGATGGCGATATAAGATATATATCTCGATATATTTTTTTAAAGCCATAAAGTAAGAACAAAAAGAGAGTTCTTAGTCAAAGCTGTGTCCCAGATGTCACACAGGCACTTTTATTAACATAGAGCAGATGTACATAAAATTTACTCAAAAATAAATTATGAGCATTTATTAAATAATAATGCTCCATAAATAAAAGAAAACAATGTTGTTTTTGTGCATAACAAAAAGCTCACAATTGTGCAGTCAAAATGTAAACTAAAAGACGCTGAGCACAATAACAAAGACAGATTTCACAGCTGCTCTGTTCCCAACTTGTACTGCGTGACTGACAGCCTGGAGTTTGAAATCCGCTTCGCAACCACGTCTCTTAACAGGTGCCATTTATGGTCCTTATACACAGTAGGGTAATATTACGTTGAAGCACAGTACGTATCACTCCGCGAGGCTCAGCCGTAATGCTCCGACAATCCATCAAGCGGTGCAGCTCCGTAGCTTACCAAAGTCGTACTAAAACATTTTTTGACAGATTGCTGAGCGCCGTGTTCCACATAAAATCGGTTCGCGGCCATCAAGCACAACCAGAATTCATACATAAGGCGCGCTGTCAACTTTTGAGAAAATGAAAGGATTTTAGTCCGTGCAGCACCTCTGGGCTGCATGGCGTTAGCGTGGTTAGCTCGTTAGCGTGGTTAGCTAGCTAACACGTTGACGCCGTCCAGCCCCACGCACGGGGCGATGCGCAGTAACTCGTTAACGGAGATTTGCCGTGTCCATCTTGTCGCTTCCTGCAGGTGAAGCGATGGGGGAGGAGGGGGAGTTGTGTTCAGTGAAGGAGAGGCGAGGCCGAGTAACGTTGCGTAAAGACGAAAGTGGACGAAAGAGAGGCAAACTTGCGGCTCCACAAGTATAATTATAACGTAACATAGACTATATCGATATAAAGGATATGGTCACATCTTATATCTCGTATAAAAATATATCGATATTTTTTAAAAACTCGATATATCGCCCAGCTCTACTATAGCGGTGGTTTTGTTTGTTAACTTCACCATTCACATAAAAGTTTGCCTCATCACTGAACAAAATCTTCTGCGTGAACTGAGGGTCCTGTTCCAATTTTTGTTTTGCCCATTCTGCAAATTCATCTGGGTCATCCTCGTTGAGATGCTGCAGTAGCTGGAGTTTGTAAGGGTGCCATTTGTGAGTAGCTAATATCCGCCGAAGGGATGTTCGACTAATGCCACTCTCCAGTGACATGCGGCGAGTGCTACGCTGTGGGCTCTTGCTGAATGAAGCTAGGACAGCCACTGATGTTTCTTCATTAGTGACAGTTTTCTTGCGTCCACATTTTGGCAAATCCAACACTGAACCAGTTTCACGAAACTTAGCAAGCAGTTTGCTAACTGTAGCATGGGAGATGGGTGGTCTCGTAGGGTGTCTTGCATTGAAATCTGCTGCAATGACCCGGTTACTGCGTTCACCAGATATCAACACAATTTCGATCCGCTCCTCACGTGTTAACCTCTTCGACATGTCAATGGCTGTGAACAAAGAGAAACTTGTAAATAACTCATGAAAGAATAAAGTTACATTGAAACCAAGCACACCATTGTTTTTCTTGTGACATTACCAATAAGTTTGATGTGTCACATGGCCCTCTTCCTATTGAAAAAACAAAAGTTGTATCCAAGATGGCCGACTTCTAAATGGCCACCATGGTCACCACCCATCTTGAGGAGTTTGCCCCCTCACATATACTAATGTGCCACAAACAGGACTTTAATATCACCAACCATTCCCATTTTATTACGGTGTATCCATATAAATGGCCCACCCTGTACTACATCTGTACTGATCAAGTTCATCAAGCTCCTCGATAAGTTTAAAAAAGTTTATCTGTCTTTTTCATGAATACCAAGCCCTGTCATATCAGTCAGTGGGCATGAAGTAATTGGATTTCTTGTAATCAGTCCAGGCACTGCTTTAAATAATTGAAACCCTCGGTCAGCCAAGACCTGAGAAAATAAAGACCAACCTGTGTTGTTTCTCATGTTATTTTGAACATAGCTATTTCTACTATTCCAACTGTCTGGGGTCCTTCTGTCTATTGGCTCTACTTCCTCTTTTCTTTGCCAAGGTTGAAAAGACATCTTTCAGTGATATAATGTACTGTAGATGATGGTCTAGTCAAAGTTTTTACAATTACAATTTTACATTGAGGACAGAATTATTTTTATTTGTTAAGATGGTCTTTTTATGCCAATCACGTTAAACATTTGACATGTTCTCTGTTCTATTATAAATAAAATATTGATTTTCAACAATTATTTCATTCTTTTCTTTTTTACGTTTTACACAGTAACATAACTTTATTCAGAATTGGGACTGGACATATCCAGAACAATAATCAAATCAAAACATTTTTTTAAGTGTCCTAAAAATTCCTACTTGGTCTATCAGCTGTTAAGCTGCATTACAGTCCAATGTGAGCTTGCAGACCTCTTTAGTCTTCCTCCCCCCATTTTCTTTCCTCTATACTACCATGACTTATCTCTCCATTGTTGGATGAAGGGAATAGAGAGAATTGAGGGTTAACAGGGTCTTGTTCTCTTGAGATGGCACACTTATTGACACGGCCACACAAAAAGCACCAGAGAATAAGGAGGTGGCTGGTAAGGAGACACTGTGCTAATGAAGTGTATCCTTCACTATCTATCAGCCGTCTTGTGGCAACTATCAAAGAACTAAATCAATACAGATGTGGTCAAAGATTAAGCTGTGCTTGAATGGAACTGCTCACCTCAATCTGTCTTTGTCATTAACTCTCCTCTTTGTTCCCCTTCTTGGTTAATGGTAATAAACTAATTTAATAGTAGAAGTTGCTCTCTTCTGTCTGGTTGTGGCTTTTTTTAAAGCAATAGAATCTGAAATGACACTGCCGAGGCACACAAAGTTTTTTGTAGGTATCCTTTTATGCATCAAATGTGATGTCTGATCATTCTGCATAATTGTGTAGCTTGATATTGTTTTTTTTATGCAATGGATATAAAGAATTCGTTTTTTCTTTTAAAAGTATTTTGATAGGTATAGGCAATAAAATATGTTTATGCAAGTATTGGTACAGAAGCAAGTTATTCCAGTATTGTAAGTGAAATAAGGCAATGTTTTACGAGTAGGATGTATATTAGACACGCCAGTCCACTCTGTCTCATCAGCGTGAAATTGACATGCACGCTTAAGTTGCAGTTATTTCAAGTCAACATTTTTGCTGGATTATTTAGCAAATTATGAACAATAGTAATAAG
>NW_024584782.1:0-363 GCF_018398535.1 Haplochromis burtoni
TGGTGCAAATTACTGACCTCTGTCATCATTTTAAGTGGGGGAACTTGCACAATCGGTGGCTGACTAAATACTTTTTTGCCCCACTGTATGTGTTGGGCTGTGAGCTGGAAAGCTACAGCCAGCTGTGTATGTACAGCAACCGTGTGTGAAAAGTGGTGAATAAAGAGATGCTGAAAAGCATGTTCATGCAAACATTGTCGGGTCTGCATGTTTATGGCATGTTCACAATTGGACTTCTGCTCCTAAACCTCTGCGCACAGCGTCTGGAAAGTCACTTTCATCTTTATGCAGAAATGTAAGCTGTTGTCTGTGAGGCATGAGCAGTGTTTGTTTTTAACATAGTTCATGGTAGAGAATAGCTGC
>NW_024584782.1:2548-12693 GCF_018398535.1 Haplochromis burtoni
ATATAGACTAGGATGCAGAGATAGAAAATCCATCAAAGCTTATAATTATTAGTGCAAACGTATACTTAATTATAAGACATTAGGACAACTTTGGAATGTTAGAATCCTGGATGGCTGTGGACTAACTGAAATTGTTTTATTTTTTTAACCCTCCAGCTCCTGTCAGTGTCACTGAACTCTCTGTGTGACTGAATCAACATCACGTAGACAAACACAGCACCTTACTACCGATGATACACCCCTCCAGTTAGATAAGTTTAGGGAACCGAAGATTCATGGTTATTTTATTAGTGATTTTTCTAAATAACAGTTTTTAAATTTCTAGTAATTTTCAATACCATCATATGATCATTCAGTTGTTACTGAAAGAGACAAGTCAGAATCTGTAATATCCATTTCAGTCAAATTAATCTATTTCATCCATATTAACAACTTTTAGTAGTTTTCAGTTTGAGTTTCAGAGCTCAGAAACATCGAACTGTCCCGTGTGTCTCCAACACTGCCTGTTCTCCTGTGTGGGTATTAAAAGGTTGCTCTACATTTATTATGTCCTTAAGTGTCAAACCAGAGCCTGACCCACTGCTTTCAGCTGGATCAGCTGGCCAAAGGTTTTTGGCAGTGTCATGCAACTCTTTGCTTAAAGTTGTTTTATTTTCCAATAAAATGAATTTATGATTTTTTTCCCCATGTTATGAGTGTATATCTGTGTCATGAGTGTGTATCTCAATAATGATATGCAGATGAGATGCAATTATGCCCCTTCTGGCTGCCTTGATAATTATTTTATTCAACTTAATGTCAAATATGACGGCCTCGCAATCATTTTCAAAATTTAGTGATAATCATCAGCCAGAAAACTCAAAGCATAAAAATGTGACAGAAATCAGGGATTTTTGGGAGGATACTGTCCTGTGTTTTGTTGCTCACATAAAAATGGTTTTCAGTCATGTTTCATTCAAATACAAATAAATAAAAATGATAAATCTCTTAACTACTGTATTTGTTTTCTTTATTGACTTTTTTTTTAAAGCGTTATTAAAATGTTTTTAGAAGCAATAAGGGATAAACTGCAAATACACAACCTTATTAATTTTTGTTCAATTTTCTAAAAAAGACAGAAAGATGTTTATCATCGTAGAGAAATGAACGCCCCTGATATATTTTTAAGAAACAAAATTGTCTCAAGTAAAAACAATTTTGTAGAACAGGTTAAATGTTGTTGTTAGGCCTTAAATCCACAAATCAGACACTGATCAACAAACGTGTTTTGTGTTGTGTGAACTTTAGATTTTTTTTTTAAAGAGCTTTTTTCTCTTTTAGAACAAAACAAATATTTGGACATTGTGTGGGTTTTTTTATGCAGTAAGTGCATATGTGATAATTCCTTTATAAATGCACACAAAATGTCACATGCATGGTTAAATGTCCTCGGCACTGCTGTAGGTGAATGAGGCAGCCGATCATATGCATGTAATTTAGCTCTTTCCCAGAAGGCGTCACTGCTGAGCTTTCTAACAGCGGGGGCATTGATTAAAGCTCAACCGGAAAATGACACTTTGTACACACTGTATAAATGCTTACGGCAATTTTACAGCCTTTCACTTTTCTGTTTACTGCGTGTAGTTTAGAATGAGCCCATGAACGCTGTCTGGTCTGCTGATCCAAGACCTCTTTGAGGTACTTATCTCGAACATGCTTTTTGACCAGAGTCTTTCTGACTCAGACTGATGGCCAAACTTTTCACAGCTATCAGAGGAAACCAGCAGCTTTTTCAGTCAGGTAAGAGATGCTGTGTGTCTTATATTGCTTGGGCTCAGGTGGTTGTTAAGACCCAGAAACATCAGCTGTTTGGGAAAATATGACATGACAGTTCACTCTGCATGTTCTGAACTTCTCTGTTTCCCTGTCACAAAGTAACGTGGCGAGCATAATAGTGGACTGACTGAGGCAGACTTCCTCAGAGTCTGCCTCAGTCCACGTAGTCTGTAGACTGCCCCCATCTCCCCCCATCTGGCAACACAGCTCACTGCAGGCAGACGGGCAGTCCCTGGATTGGAGCAGACTGCAAGCATCACGCTCTCTGAACCATAAATTCCACTGTTGATGAAGCAGCACTAAGCGATGGAGCAGTGAACTCTTGCCAATGAGCCAACAAACACAAATTGTACTTGTAGAGCAGTTTATTGTGTGGAGAAGAGGGTGTTTGAGATCAATGAGCTGAAGCTGGTATGGTCTAATCCACAGACTGGACAGCGTGCTCTGTTTCCGCATTACAGAGAAACTTGGTCATTAAATCAGAAGTCTCAAAAACTCAGAAAAACTGTGTGTGTGTAATATGAGACACTAGTTGTTGAGGGGTTAAAGAATAACTGACACTCCCCTAACCTGAGGGAGCTGAAGAGATCCTGAAAGAAGAATGGGAGAAAATACCCCAAAATAGGTGCGCCAAGCTTGTAACATCATGCTCAAAACACCTTAAGGACTCAACAAGACTTGAGACTTCAACTAGGTTTGCAAGAATTTTAAGCAAATGTTTCTCATTTTTACACTATGGGGTATTGTGTGCAGAACTTTAAGGTAAAAAATCGATTTAATGCGTTTTTTAACAATGCTTTAATGTGACAAAATGTGAAACTGGGATGCACTGGAGGCAGGTAGAGGCAAGATGGGAAGTGCAGACAGATCAGAATATATTTAAATTTAAAAAAGACAGATGGCTTAATACAAACAGCTTTTAAAATGGAAAAAAACAAGGTCTGAAATTTCCATGAAAGCCTTTTTATTTTGAAGCCTTTTTAAAGGCCAGACTGAGCTGGCTAATCAGCAGGAAGAAGACTGGCTGAGCTCTGCTCCTCTGCAGACAAATCCCTGTGGACTGCTGATAACCAGTGGATATTATCAGGCTATTTTCAATGTTACAATTATTCATAAATCAAAACATTATTTACCTATTTATTGGAACAGCAGGTCATGTACACTCTTTAAACATAAACTGAATCTTGAATTTATGAAAATAACTCAAATAAAATACATACATGCTAAACAAACCATAGACACATGAACAGCTGAAAGAACATAATTAGAAGAAAATCAGAATATCATAAAGAGACACTGTTTTTTAAGTATTTTGGGACCCTGCTCTCAGTGTGTTACAACAAATGTCATGGGAGTGGAACGGACTCAGGCGCAGACTGAGGTAGCACAGTTCAACGACACTTTATTAATCACACTGGTGCGCTGTATACACGTGAAGGGGGGGAAACACCAGGGTCCCGGGGATCAATAGGCTGGGGAGACACACTTCTTCACACTCGCTCTGCTCCTCGTCCAAACAGTCTCCACACAAGCAGCTCACTCTCCTACTCACGGGGTCCAGGGGTCACAAAAGGGCTGATCCTGGTAAACCTATTTACACAGACGAGGGTAAGTTGAAGGCAAACACGGGAACAGTAGAATCGCAATGAAGCCAGGCAATACTAACGAGGGTTACTCAATATTCCAGCGACGAATAACTCAGACCCCAGCCTTAAGAAGAGCCAGAGAACTGCAATTTGCTCGAGATCAGCTGCAGGTGCGTGGGCCAAGGGCAGGAGCCCAATCAGAGCTCTGCCCAGGCAGACAGGTAGGAGAGAGAGAGCGAGAGAAAAACCACAAACACTTGTGGCCACACTGGGCTGGCCGGGGAGGCACAGGGACCATGACAACAAAACTGATCCTTCCAGTTCTGTGTTCTAAAGAAGCAGTATATCCTCCTGACTAGCAGCAATGCAAATTTGTCCTCTGTAGAGCACCTTTCTAAACCTGAATATCTCCCATGCACTGCATACTACAGAATTGCCTCCTTTTGGTATCTACAGAGGACATTTAGGGCTTTCCAATGATACCAAATGTGAAGGGGTGGAGCTTTGGGAACTTTAGTTTTTTCATTAAGGAACATGGCGGCCATCGCTTCAAGCACATTTTATGGGAAGAAGAAAAGTAAGTGCATAAAATCAAAAGGTTTGTCCATGTGCCAAGTCCACTGGCAATTGCTGAGTACACTACCAATATAGGTGACGTGGACCTTGTTGCCGAATGTTGAGTTTCTACAGGATGGTCCCTCACACTCAGAAATTGACAGTATGTGCAGTTTTCTACTTTTTGATCTGGCAATCACCAACTCGTGGCTTCAGTATAGCAGTGACTTGCAGTTTTGGGGGAAGTACAACTACAGTTCCTTGAGTTCAAACTTCTCCTTGGTGAAGAGTTGAAGAAAATGTTTGCCATAAAAGTTCATTTTTACACATTTGGCCTTCCAATGTCCTCTGCAGTGGACATGTGATATCTAAAAAATGTAAACTTATTTTTCCCAAAAAATTATTTCAGTCTTCTAATTACCTTACAAACATTGGGGGATTTAAATTTTTTTTTGATTGGACAACATTTTTTTTCCTGGTAGTCAGGATTATATCAGACTATTACAGGTATAGGCATGTGGGAAAGTGGGCAAGTGCAGGCAGATTATTAGGAGCAGAAATCAAAAGTAGACGCTGCAATAGCTGCTTAAGTTAAACTAACCTCAAAGGTCTTTACATGTTAGAGGGAACAAGAGCAATAACAATGATAACATTATGGATAAAGAAAACATGAAGCTGTTTTTGTTGATTCTTCTGTGCTATGGCTCATTCGCAGGTAAGAAAAAAACGTTAAACCTTTGAGCTCTGACAGCAGAGTCATCTGACCTAAAGCTGAGTTTTTGCTTTGTTTCACTTTAAAGCTCTTTTAGCCCGAATGTTGTAAACTCAGTTTTTATATTTATTTTCTAGAATTTAAAAGATCCATGTTTTATCAGGTATACTTTGACAACTGAATTTCATTGTCACCGCTGCTGTGGGTAGGAGTTGCTTTAAATCTCATTTTACATTCGTTTGGTAAAAGGTAACTATTCTATTCTATTCTATTCTATTCATGTCAGATGTGACCTATTAAATACGGGGTTTTTTTTAAGATTTAGGTTGAATATTAATAGTTTTGGACATTCTTGATAATTTGCACATGCAAAGCGTATCAGCCACATTGGTCCTTTAGCCCCAAATCTTTGTCAAAATATAAATTAAAAGCTGCACAGTCCTGCTGTAGAGCCTTCTGTCTCTGTTAGTGCAGATTAAATGAGATTTTTTTGACTGAATAATCTAGTAGTCTATCTGATCTGTCACTGGGCAAGAGAAAGGGTGCAGCCTGGATAACTAAATGAATTATATTTCTGATACTTTTTGTGCATCTGAATTAATTGCTACCATTATAAACATTGTCCTACAGTGAAACACTCGCTGAACTATTTTATCATTGGATCCTCCGGAGTTCTGAACATCCCAGAATTCGCTGGTGTGCTGATGGTTGATGGCGTTCAGTTGGGTTACTGTGACATGAGCAAGAAGATATTGGAACCAAGACAGAAGTGGGCGAGGAAAATTTTAGAAAAACACCCTGAGCAACTGGACTGGTACAAGCACAAGTGTTTTGAGGATCAGCCAAACTTCTTCAGAGAGCTGATTTCTAGTTTGAAACAGCAGTTCAATCAAAGTGAAGGTGCAGTATTTCTGTTATACCTTACCCTAAATGATAATGAAACATTGAATATACAAAAACTTCTTACTTTAACCTCATAAGACCCGAACTCTTCAACGGCATGCATTTTTAATTTCTCTTTGATATTTGGGCATATTGGGGCCCGATGAATGTAAAAAGAAAGAATTACCTGATTTTTGTTGTTTTTTACCTGATTTTTGTTTCTAAGAAAAATGAGAGCCACGTATGAGGATATTCATTTAAATTTTGATAGAACAGTAGCAGTATAATGTCCTCGTAAGTGGATATCAGGCCCCTGTAGAGCAAAATTGAGTATTTTGGTCTAAATAACCCAAAATGGGATGTCCACATATGTGGACACCACATATGTGGACATCACATTTTCATCACATCACATCGCCAGGTCCTAGGAGGTTAAGAACAGATACGTTTAGATTTTGTCTTTAAAATGTTTTATTTTGCAACGGTTTTACAGTTTCTTAGAATTTATAGCCTAGTTGTCAGACAGCTCCAAAGGGGTAATATTACAAAGCAAAATAATGAATGAAGTGCAGCTGTCCAGTTACAGTAGTGCAAACTTTATGTTGCATAGTCACAGGAATGCATATGTACTCATTTGGTGGTGCAAAAAATATATATAAATGTTGTAATACTTCTGATTAGTCATTTATACTTCTGGAATTAAATCTACTATAACACAGACCACACATCAAAAATAGCTGTTCCATCAATGAAATGAATCAATTTTACCTTTCTGCTGAGAAACTAAAGAGATTCCACATCTCCTTTAGACTGTGAGTGTAATCTTTTATTTTTAAATGGACCCAGTTTAAATGCACAGCCGTCACCTCACAGATTCATAGCAGAACCTAAGCACACTCAGCCATAACATAATTAACTTGAATTAAAGATTTAGTTTAAATCATTACATTTACATTTTTCATTCATATTCTCATTTTCAGTAGTGTTTTATTCCTTTCTTATTCTTTTATTTTTTTATCATTTATCATCATCATGTGATAGCGTCTCTGATTTCATTAGGCACTCATGGAGATCATTTTGTGTGTAAAAAGTTATGTGACCTGTGAAATGCCTTTTTTAATATGAGCACACACAGAGCCTGAACCAGGAAGCCCAGCTTAACAGAGAAAGACGATAACCACATTTGTGATACCGTTGGGTCTCACAAAGAAAGCCTGGCTGTGTCGTACTTGCTGGCTGTGGAGTATACTCTGAATTAAATCAGTTTTATTCTTGTCGTCCATCTTTTTTCTCATAAACTTGATTAATCAGGTTCATTGATAAGTTCTGTAGCATTTCAATTAGCTTCCATTAGTTATACTAATAAAAAGTTCTCAGATAGTGTGACTTGAATCACAAAACAAACTAATGCTTGGAGAACAATAGAGCCTTACACAAAGTACAGTATTAAAATTGTTCATTGAAATGTATTCTTCCTTTCTCTCTTCAGGTGTCCACATTTTACAGAGGATAGATGGCTGTGAATGGGATGAAACCACTGGGGAGGTTATTGGTATGACACAGTATCATTATAACGGAGAAGACTTCCTTAAATTTGATCTGGAGAAAGGGACATGGATCGCACTGAAACCAGAGGCTGATGTTACCAAACTGAAATGGGATACTGACCAACCTGGAATAAAACACAGAGAAAATGACCTCACCAAGATTTGTCCAGAGTATCTGAAGCTGTATGTGGAGTATGAGAAAAGCTTCCCACAGACAAAAGGTAGAATCACATGAGCTTATAAAGTTTAGTGGCTGCGCAGTATTTATTCATACACACAAGGCATATGTGAACCCAGAGAGTGGGGCAGAGAACAAACAACTAATTATAAAAAAAGTACAAGGTTACAAACAAATCACAAACTGAAGCTAAAATGATATACATGATTTATTTTGTAGACTTTTTTTACTTGCACCACAAGACATTTTTCTTTATTCTTCTAGCCTCCTAACACCTTTAAAATGCTAGTGCCACTGAGCCTCCTAGATGTGTTGTGTGAGTTTGATATCAATGTTTTTTTTGTTCATATCTCCCTATTAAATTTCTTTCTTTGCCATTTTTCTGTTTCTCTTCCATCGATTGTCCTTTTGTTTCCATCTCTCTTTCCCACCTTCCATCTCTCCAGTTCTTCCGTCAGTGTCTCTCCTCCAGAAGACTCCCTCCTCTCCAATCAGCTGCCATGCTACAGGTTTCTATCCTGACAGAGCCGTGATGTTCTGGAGGAAAGATGGAGATGAAGGTGAAAAGATAGGAGAGATCCTCCCCAACAATGATGAGACCTTCCAGATGAGTGCTGACCTGAGCATATTATCAGTCACACCTGAAGACTGGGGAAGGCATGACTGTGTCTTTCAGCTCTCTGGTGGTGAGGACATCATCACAAATCTGAATGAAAGCATTATCAGGACCAACTGGAAAGGTGAGAAAAACATATTTGAGTAATTTAGTTTGTTGATACTGTGGATTGTCTAAAATGTGAGGCTTGAATCTTTCTTCCTGGCTTCTTTTTTCATTATTATTATTACTTTGGGAATAACTGATGGAGATCCAAGCTGGGCTGGAAAATATGTACATTCTTCGAGGCTGTTAATGCTGTTAATATTCTTAAGATTAAGAAAAAAAACTTATTTTTTTAGTCTGTGAATTAAAAAAAGTTCCACTAATGTTTCATACAAAAGCCATTCCACGATCAGTGGACTAACTGAAATTGTTTTATTTTTTTAGCCCTCCAGCTCCTGTCAGTGTCACTGAACTCTCTGTGTGACTGAATCAACATCACGTAGACAAACACAGCACCCTACAACCGAGGATACACCCCTCCAGTTAGACAAGTTTAGGGAACCGAAGATTCATGGTTATTTTATTAGTGATTTTTCTAAATAACAGTTTTTAAATTTCTTTCACTATTTAGACCATAAAACTCTGATAGCCATTTTGGAACTTTTATATTTACTAGTTCAACAAAATGTGTTTAATCCATTAAACCCTCGGTTATTTTTTTTAGCCTTGCAACCGGAGGGCTGTTACTGAATGCATTTACAGGTGTTTTTCAGACAGAAATACAGAGCTACTGTAACGTCTTTAAAGGGTAAATAATACAATTGTTCTGCATCTACTGTGCAGGTAGTGAATAGTGTGTATGGTCACATCAATAGACACGCAGTACAGTGTATTTTCACTTCCCTTCAGCAGCATGCGATTCATAGACTAACTAGTTGAACCTTATAGGTGGATGGATGCACTTCTGTTCTAACCTGCTGTTTTGTTTGTTCTTCAGGAGAGTCTCACTTTGACACGCCCATCCCCATCATTGTTGCAGTGGGTGCTGTGGTCATGCCAATTGCTGCTGTTGGATTTGTTGTTTACAAAAAGAAAGGTGAGCGATTCACAGAAGCTGTTTCAACAACAGAGCGGTAGCAGCATTCAGAGGCTTGTTTATTGTTACATTTTTTCTGCAGTGTTGTACATATTAGACAATTATTTCTGAATTCATTTAAAACCTGAAAATATTTGTCTTTACTTGTCCTTTTTTCATTTTGTCCCTTTGATCTGAAATGCACTCTGGAATAATAATGTGTACACACACACACACACACACACACACACACACACACACACACACACACACACACACACACACACACACAGTTTTTTAATCTAATCTTTTTACGATCGTTTGATGTTGAAGTTTAAAAAAAACAACAACAACAAAACGTCAGAAACTGTTAAGATCCATACACTCTCTTGTTGTCTTCTTGTATTTGTCATGACTGAATCCATAACAATAATTAGTTAAAATGGTGAACAGGTTCATTTATTGCTCTCTTAACAGTAAGAGAAACAATAAGAGACACAGTGAACTCCTGAATGAACTTCTGGCAACCTTTAGTGATCTATTAATAAGGAATATCCACCAGAGAAACACTTGTTTTCTCTGGTTAAAATTTTATTTAGTTGGAACTTTAATTTCTATTGAATTCTTTTGGTCTACATGTTAGATTCAGGAGTTACTGTAACCCAGTGGTGTGCTGAGACTTACAGAGAGACAATTTTACTTTCAGTATCCAAAGTAAAAATACTTTTTCATTAAACCATATACATATACCTTCATACCTCAGAAAACAGAACTACACCTTGATTAAAAGGATTCATGTATATAAATAATATTAAAAATCAATTTAATGAAAAGATTTGAGTAGTGTGCTACAGGGTTAACTTCAACATCTACAGAGGATTAAAATATGATTGAAAAATTAAAGTAGTGTGGCAGCAAAGGATCTTCATCATTTGAATTATCTTTGCTGGATGCCTCATAGGTCATAATAAAATTCTCTTAAAAAGGTTCATTTCTCGAGGCTGGTCAAAAGTTTTACTCTCATTTCAATCATCCAACATGGCCTTAAGGATTTCTTACAACAGTGTCAGGAAGGGACGAAACATTACCAAGAACAGAAATAAAAATTTAATATTTTTGTGGTTCATTCATTCATCGACCACTATAACTGACCACTTACCAGTTTTTACTTGTGTGACTGTGATTTAAAAAAAA
>NW_024584783.1:0-12690 GCF_018398535.1 Haplochromis burtoni
TGAATGAAGTAACTCATTTTCTCTCTCGACAGAGAATTTATTGCAGGATTTAAAATCCCATTATAAAAGCAGACAAAGGCCATCAGCAGCCACTCTGTACATTTCCACTGCTGTATCTCACCTGAACACACCACATAAGGTTGGTTTGAACACTGGATGTTGCCATGCTGAGCCTGACAGTGCCACAGTGAGGACTCATTGCCTTTGCAGCTCACATGGTCCATTATCCCTCCTGAATTTTGACGTTCGACTTTAGTATAAATCAGCTAGAACAAAGCATTTATGAGTTTGCTTTATTTCATTGACAGACAGAAAACACTGACTGATTTAAAGACAACGAGTCACTGCATATTGTTAGCCTGGGGAAAAAAGAGTGGTGAATAAATATAAATCACGGACAGTGGAATAACTTAAATTACCAAACAGTACTGATAAAACTAACATCCACTTGTTTGGTTGGATTGATTAGGAGCTCAAACTGTTGAACTTACTTTAAACATTTTTAATTTTAATTCATTTATTTTAATCCAGGGTTTCCAACTCCAGGCCTCGGGGGCAGATGTCCTGCAGTTTTTAGGTGTGTCAGTAATCCAACACAGCTGATTCAAATGGCCAAATTACCACCTCAACATGTCTTGAAGTTCTCCAGAGGCCTGGTAATGAACTAATCATTTGATTCAGGTGTGTAGACTCAAGGTGAGATCTAAAACCGGCCTGGAGTCGGGGACCCCTGCTTTAATTATTTTGAGGTTCAAACAATGCCATGTTGATCAAATCAAGTGATTATTAAAATTCACAAAATAAACATTTGTTGCAACCCTGTAAAAAAGCATCAATCCAACTATACTGAGGAGAAAAAGCTACATGGTGATCACTAATATTCTTGTGACATCAAAGAAATATATAATATTGTTATCATCTCCAGCAGCTTTTACTTCATGTGCATTCAGTATTAATGGTGCACGTTAGTACACTTATCACAATAAAGTCCATAGCACTGCTGTATGGACAGTTTCTGATACACTCAGTATCCATGTATCAGAACAACAGGTAACTTATGGTGAGTAAACTTGAACACTCACTTCCCCACATCCAAGCTCCTTGCAGACCAATTCAGCTTCCTTTTTAGTCCAGGTGGAGGCACACACAGGATTAACTGAACCATTTACTTCAATATTAACTGTACCATAGCACTTGCTGTCTTTACCAGAGTGCTTCAGAACTACTTTAACTTTATCTGAGAGAGAGAGAGAGAGAGAGAGAGAGAGCAGTTTCACAGTGTGAAGTGTTTGCTTGGAAGTTGTTTGTGTTGGAATATAGACGTGTTGAATTACCTGTGCATGTCACATTAAGGTTTTTGTTTGTGCTGTTGTTTGGGCTGAGAGAGTTACCGCAGTGCATTTGCTGGCACACATCAAAATCAAAGTTGTCCTGTTGAACAGGTACCCAGTTGTTATTTTCTTCTTTTTCCAGCTGCCCAGAACACACATTTGATGGATTTCCTTTGAGCTGCAATCTCGTATAACCTGTTCATAAAAACACTTTCACCATGTGTGTGTGTGTGTGTGTGTGTGTGTGTGTGTGTGTGTGTGTGTGTGTGTGTGTGTGTGTGTGTGTGTTGTGTGTTACCTTCACATATGACAGAAACAGGTTTGCATGATGCTGAATTGTCCTGTTTGCCATTCACACACTGCCACAGATGATCTGGATCTGCGTTTTTAAAGGCTGAACAATCGATCTTCATCTTTGATGAGTCCCTGAAATTATCACTAACCATACTCTCTGAGGGAGGAATTTCTCTGAGTCCACCACACCCGAGATTTTTACACAGAAGCCTGGCTTCTTTTTCACCTTTTTAAGAGAGGAATTAAAACAGTCCAAAACATTTAAAAAAACAATAAAATATTATTATAACATCAAATTGAGAGAGAAATGTTGACAATATTTGAACAGCTCTGCCACATAGAAGATTAGCAAAAAGAAAATACATACCAATGATGTTGTTACAAAAGTAACCCTCAGGTTTGCCATCAATGGAGTACTTGACAGCTCCAGCACATTTGTGTCTATCCAGGCTCAATGTGATATTACCTTGAGGAACGCACTCAATTACCAGCCAAATATAAATACAGATAAAAAACAACAAACACCACAATCGATCCTATCAAGTAATTTCCAATACAGTTCATTTTCCTAACTTTCTTAACAACTTTTAGTGAAGAGTGTTTTTAGGCTTTTAAAGTTGCAGTTTTTGTCAGTCTTTCAATACCCCCCCCCCACCCCTCCCCACCTCCCCCACCCCGGAAACAAAAACAGAGAAAAATTTGAAAAACTTACTTGAACACTTAAGTTTTTTCACTGTGAACTTTGAGTAATAGCTGGACTTCCAACCAGGATGTTTACATTTCCACAGAGCGCTCTCGTCTCCTTCACACTTCAGTTCATTGAGCCAGATCGGTCTGTCTTCAGAAGGCTTAACAGTATCTATTACTGAGTTCTCCACAGGTTCCCCACAGTGAGTGCTCTTACAAACCACTTTTTCAGTGTTCCTGTCCCAGCGTGTATCCCCAACATAACCCCATGTGTTGTTATGGTAGACTTCAAGGTAGCCTTCACATGGGTAGCCTCCTTTGTTTTTTAGAATCAGTTTGTCCTCAGCTAGGAACATACAAGGTTTATACAGCAAAGTATTATTATTGTTATGATTTTTCATGGCTGACTTACTTTTGGGAACTGCAAAGTAAATATTTAAAGTTGTAAATTTAAAATGTCTTTTGTTTATTTGTTTTTTTTTTTATCTGAATATCTTTTTTTTACAAATCTTTTTAATCCCTTCATGTCTTTCTTTAGGATAATATCATCATTCCTCAGCAGATTTATACAAAAACAACAATGAAAAACCACAGTGGTTTATATTTTTTTAACATATGGGGTGTCTATTGTAAATGGCATAGATTAAGAGGAAGGGTATTGTACACCCATGACAGGTTACCAGTCTGTCACAGGGCTAACACATGGAGACAGAACACCGCTGATGCTCACCCTCACCATCATCATTAAGAATTACCAATTAAACTAAGCCCTTAGTACTCATGCAGATACGAGGAGAACAGACAAACTACACACAGGAAGGCCCCAGGCTGGATTTGAATCACTTTCGCACTGTGAAGTGACAGTACTAACCACTGGACCACTGTGATTTCCAGCGAGGGCTAAATTTGCTAATGGGCCAAAATAGCATGCGAGTACAATTCGGAGGTATGCTGATGGGTGTGGTTAGTTTTATAGATAATTTACAAATATTGCACTGTTTTAAACACAGGTGCAGTCAGTTCATTTCAGGACAAAATCAGCCTGTGTTCTTAATTTCAATATTGTCCTGACTATATTTTGCACCTGCATCTGCAGAATCAGTCACAAAAATCTCGGACTTCCCTCCTCTGACACGTGGCTCTTGTCACTGAGCTCTTTGTAAATACTGTACTTTTCTTGACTTTTTTTTTGACAGAAAACCCAGTTTGCACTTGAAAAGTCTTGATTTTAAAAAAAATCACAACAGAAATCTGGATATACACTTGAATTGAACTGTTACATTTCTTCCACACCTTGAAAAGGCTGCTATAAATAAAACAATTTTACATATAGTTTTTAAATAAAATGAGAGAAGGAGAGTCATAGGTGCCCTGTGTGATTGTGAGTGCGAATGGTTCTCTGTCTCTATATGTTTGCCCTGTGACAGACTGGCGGCAACCTGCACAGGGGGTACCCTGCCTCTCGCCCTAAAACAGCTGGGATAGGCTCCTGCGACCCTGACCCGAGAGAATGGGTGGATTTTAAAATATAAATAATATTTCAAAGGTATTTCAAGGATTTCTTCCAAAGTTGAATTTTACACAAAAGTACTGCATTAATTGTTTTGGGGGGTTTTTTGGTTCAAATTCAGGATCACATCTGGACTCAGTTCTAACGCATTCACACACACGGTCATATAGAGAAATTCAAATTAGTACCAACAATTAACAATATTACTACTGTTCAGAATGAAATAAACTGAATTAACTTGCCTTGTGAGATCACCAGCTCAATGTGAGCAAGGTGGAGAAGCAGGAGGAGGAACCACATCGTCACCACAGCTCATGACTTGAGAGTGAGACAGACAAATGATGCGCTCGGCTTTATATTGCCATGGCTTCGCCCACCAAAAATGGAAATGAGCAGCATACGCGCCAAAGCTAGACTCACAAATATTAACTTAGATTGAAAGACACACAACTAACTAACACACAAGTGTGCTTACTTCATATACAGCACCTTTTTATGCTTTTCTCTTCATTAAACTAAAATTCCCCTTGATGCTGTGACACTGGCACACAACATACTGTATTAGAATGTACAATTGATCAACTGTTGATAAATTATAAATGTTAAGTTTAATAACTGATGCACATGGCTGTTTTGATGTTTTTAATTTGCTGTTATTATTTTCATTTGAAATATTTCAATAAACTGATCTAGAAATGATTTTTTTACTCAGCACTCTCTATGACATAAATTTGACGCCATTAAATAATATCTGCCTCAACAGAGTCATAATATTGCTTCATGCAAACAAACTTAACATAGTTTACCAAGTTCTTTAATACTGATAAATTCAGTTAATCCATAACCACAGAAAAAAAAGATGTGATGTTAACAAACTCTAATGTTATAAATGCAATTAATTTTTCTTGTGTTGCTTATGATGAATACCTTTATGCAAATGAGCACAGACAGATTATCATGTTCTTTAATACTAATAAATTTACATCACAAAATCAAAATAAGGATAGATAACAAACATAAACACAATTTTTTAATTTAAAAAAATCATCATGAACATTTTTTTAGCAACATTGTAATAATAGTAACACCAAAAATATTCCACATAGTTTTCTACAACTAACAGATAAAATAAGTTTTTGTCTTTGATTGTTTTCAATGATTCAACAGCAGCATGCATTTGCTGTGTATGAATGAGTATTAGGGCCAGGAGTATTAAACCCTCTACAAATACCTTGTGTAGACGAGTCAGTAGAATTGGTTTTAATTAGTTTAGTACCTTTTCAGTACAGAAACACAGTGGGACGATAAGTATTAATCACACTGAAAAGATGGTGCAGAGAGCTGCATCTGGTCAGAAGGAAAAACACACAAACTTGGAAGAGATGGCCAGATTTGTGCAAAATGAAATAGCTGTGAATAGAAAGATGCAAGAATATTGATGCAGTAAAGAGTTTGTATTTTGTATCCCAAGATGGCTGATCAACTTATCTACACAAAGCGTTTTTAGAGAGTGCCAGTTTGTCTTGAAACAGCAACTGTAACCTCCACATTTGACTTTTTTTTTATCAAAGTATCACTTCAACTTTAATCTCAAAATATCTACTTTAATCCTGAAATAAACACTATTTATTTCTTCTTAACATGGTCCTAATACTCTGTCATAGCTGTGCCTGTTTTCAAAGAGCTCTATAAATAAATATAGTATGGTAAATCAATTTTAAAGAGCAACATTTTGTTTGATTTAAAATTAGTTTTTTAATCAGTGTCCTTAGCCGCAGCAGACAACTGTATAATTCCACTAGTATTGTGAAGATGAAGATTTCAAACAATTTGTCTTTAATGAAGTTACATTAAATGTCAACTTCTATCAGTAACCCTGATATCTGAGATCATTATGTCCTTAAACAAAAACACAAAGCCTTAGGGAGCAGCTCACACAGTAAAACATCAGCTCACATCAGAGAAATGTCAAACTATTAATATTCTTAGAAAGGAAATATTATTTCAGTGAGAAAGAAAGACTTAAAAACAACAACCTCCTGCTGCATTTTATCAGACCGCATCTACAAGCTGTAAAATCTGTGAAAAAAAAAGAAAAGAAATATATCTATATATCTATATATCTATATATATATATACATAGCATCATGAAAGTAGAGAGCATGACATTTGAGTAAGGCTTTAAATAACATGAGGAATAATCAAAAATACTACACACAATATCCAAGTATTGTATTTCACAATGGCCAGGAGACATACACTCAAGTATGCATTGCCCAGTATATGCGGCATGTATACAGGATGTGATATATAAAATATGTATATAAACATTAACAACTAATGCATGGTAAAAACGCATCACTCTAATGGAATTATCCATCCTGACATTTTACATGTGAATGTTCCTGGACTGTGGTCACAGGTGTAAAATGAGTGTACGAGAGAGCTGCACGGCTCTGTGGCTGTCTGGCGGGAGACTTTTCGGAGCTGTGACTAACTGGAAACAACGTATTCCCCGCTGCCCTTTTGATTCTTACTGAAATTCATTTACCCAAAAAGCCCATTTTGGCAACAAAACAAACCAAGTTGCTAAAAGGCCTGCAAGAGTTTTCTAGACATAAAGACATAAATTTTGGTTAAAGTGTCTCAGAGTCTCAAACTATCGAGGGAAGACACTTCAGGGTGCATTTGTTTTATTGTTACATACTTTATGCCTCTTTATACTGTAGATATCATGAATGAATTATTAGCAGAATGTGCTTATATTATAAAAATGACAGCCAGGCCTGAGTTCTCCTGTAGACCCCCCAAATTTAAAATAATAATAATAATAATAATAAAACAAAATCTACACATAAATCATAGCAATGAAAGTGTGATAATAAGGCCTTCCCTCGCCGACTGATTTATCGCTATCACTTTGTGACAGAGGTAGTGATGATGCTATAATAACGACATTAAGATTATTTTTGCCTTTTTTCCAGTCCCGTTATTTCTCCCCTCCTTGATGTGCAGAGAGTACAGAACACAGAGAGGCACACTTTACACACACTCTCATCAGGGTCTCTCCCTATTGTTATAAGAGACATAGATATAAATGTTAATATATATAATATAACCTATAAAAATATATATTTATAAACTACTGTCCAAAAGTCTTAAACCGCCTTTCATTTCTCTATATTTTTTCTAGTAGCTACATTAACTAGACGGAAACATGCACACATGCTTGAATTATTCATAGTGTGAAGTATTTTAACAAACGTACATATAATACGTATAATATATAGAAATTAACACACAGTATAATATTTAACTATGATTTAAAATAAAAAATATTTAAAAATATTGTAATATGTTTAATATATTAATAAAATATAGACTTATTTAAGAGAAATTTAGTGTGTACTTAACAACATTTTTAAATCAGGTGTTGAGACAACTTTAAAAAATGTTTTTCAACATTTTCTCTCATTTATGAATAAATTTCATTCTTAATTTCACTCCTTTTTAAAATTATACAAAATAAAAATAATTATTATATATTTGTATATTTACATAATAAAAACTGTAAATCTATATTTGTATGTTTATTTTATGTAAAAATATTTTTTGCTTGACATGTCTTTGTGTGTGTCTCAAAGCAAAGAATCAATGTCAAGGTTCAAAGTTGCGTATCATAACTCATTGTAAATTATTCACTTCTATCAGGCTCACTAAAATACAACCACACTGGAAAAACATCAAATTAATCTAATGAAACTCTCAAAATAAATACAATAATGTTTAACTATCACATGACATCAGTTGGCATTTTTTTCAAATATGCATAACCCTGAAAAAAAAGAATTGTTTTTTTAATAGTTGTTGTGGAAATCTGTTTGATTTCCTCTCGAGTACTATGGCACAACATTCTGAGTATTTGATGTCACATCGAGGCGTATGACTCACGCAGGGGTGTCTTGACCACATTTATCAGTAGGCTGATCAGAAATGAGGCATAACTGACACAACCATCAGCTCAGGGTAGGAGCTAGCTTAGCAGAAATAAAGCCACAAACATCTGGGTTGTATTTTTGAAACCAGATCGTCTATCTAGGCAGGAAACTGTGATCGTTCACATGCTTCTGCTTCAGACATATTCTCAGGAAACATGAAAGTATCAGCTCCTAACTGAGTTTTAAGTGTTTATTTGATGAAAAAATAGACGCACGTAGGGCTTATATTTGTTTTAAATATTTAAACAGCAAAGTCATGGTATTTTTCCCATTTGAATCAAACTGAACACTAAATTAAAGGGCACACCAAACAGCAAACAATACTCTCAGGGTGCACAACCCCTCCTTGTTGCCCCCATAAGACAGTGTGAAAATACACATGAAACAATAACAAAATACAAGAAACTAATAAAATCAGTGCTTTCTTAACATAAATTAAGAAATCATGTGCAAGAACAACATACATGAAACAATGTTTTGAAAATATATTTTAAATTTCGGTAGCCACACCCAAGTCTGATTAAAGTGAGCACTGTCGAATCAGGGGATCACTTAAATAAAACCTGTCTGACAATGTGAAGTAAGATCTCAAAAAGCAACAGTCATGCCACAATTTCACTGACAGCTATCTGTCTTGTTAGAGCCATTTCTAAGGCTCTATCACTCACCAAACCAGGGTGATACCCATCAACCATTATGAGGTAAACTTAAAACAGAGGTAAGCCTTTACAGGAGTGGCTGGCCCACCAAAATGACTCCAAGAGCACATTGATGACTCGTCCAGGTCACAAAAGAACCCAGTGCAACATCAAATGCACTGGCTCATGCAGCAGGGCAATGATCCAAAACAGCAAGTCAAAAGATAAATAAATAAATACTGTAAAGGTTTTGAAGCAGCCTGATCAAAGTCCAGACTCACATCAGACTGATTTGCTTTGGCGTGACCAAACAGGTCGTTTGCGTGATGAAAAACCATTCAGTGTGGTTGACTTCAACAGTTCTGAAATGATCATTTCAAAATGGTATTTTGTATTTACTCTGGTTATTTTTGTCTCATTTCTAACATTTGTTTATTGATCTGAAACATGTAATTGTGACAAATGTGTAAAAACCATTTAATTCTGAGTACATTCATTTACTGACACAAATTTTCTCAATAGTATCTATCAACATCTAATAACAATTATTAATGAACGTAACAAATGAATGCTCTACACTCAGGACAGACAACTGATTAATAAAGTTTTTTGTTTGCTTCTATGAGGGAGTTACTAACAACTCTGATGGTAGGTGATCTTTCAAAAACAGCAATACAGCACTGATAGCCTTTAGCTACATGGAAAAAAAACAGTGCCAATATATTAAAGCAGATGCAAAGACAAGAAAATTTCCTATGTGTGTATCACAAAAGATGAAATGATAATAACTAGGAAGTGGTTTAGGAAAAAAATACATGAATAAAACATGTATGTATGTGACTCTTTTTAAACGATACATCTGTGTGCCACAGAGAGAGACGGACATCTTAAAGTTCTGTCTTGTCTTTAATGTCTGAAAGGAAAAGGAAAAAGTATGACTTGTCACATAAAAAAAATTGGTACCGAACAAATCACAAACACAAAAATCATTAAGTCAAACAATTCAGCAGATCCAGTACCTAACACAAAATACTGAAGCTAAAAAAATAAAGATTTTGAATGATGCTAACCCAGAGGCATTGCATAGTTTGAAAAGTATAATAATTGCAGGTGTTGTATGACTAAAGCTTTATACTCACCCTGCCTGGCCTTTGAGTGAAGTGCTTTGAGGGAGAGTCAGTGACAGCAACACATACTTGTGCTACATGTGAACTCTCAAAACATGATCATCAAAGAATGATCCTGAAGCCTTGCAAAATGCCTCATCATAGCAAATCTCCTTGTGCCTAAAACGAGTGGAGCGCATTTGACCTTCTCTGCAGTACCAACACATGGGGCTTTTTTTCTAAAAATAAAGAAAATGATTAAACCTTACTGTACAGCAATGATCACTGTAAATCATGACCAAATCATAACTATTCCCTGGAAAACAACATATTTGTTTATTTATTTTTTTGTACATTTATAAACGTGTATATTTATTTATATTGAGTTGTGTATTATATTTAGTATTCATGTATAAAATGTCTACAAAAATATCAAGTTTTTCAAGAACAGAATTGTGAGACAACAGTAATTAAAAAGGACAAAAATGCATTTGTTTGTTTGTTATTAGACCTGTGTTTGTTAGTTATTAATGTTTCCAGCTGCCCTTTTTTGCCAAAGGCGCTCTGCCATCTGTAAAGGATTTTGCTAGCTTATAGGAAATGACATTTACATGACATGTTCCTGTCTGTTATTCATTTGATGTGTTTTCTGTAACAGCAGGAGATGAAATCACCCAATAACTGTCATTAAAAAACTCATTGCACATCTATTTGGTTATCACACATTATAATATATGCTGTTTTCATTGTCACTGAGTAGATATAGGCTGTATTAGCAGAAATATTTGGGTTTTTTAAGAAGAACACAGTTGTGCGTGTTGAGTACCATCATCAGAGACAGTCAGTAAATCAGGAAACCACATTTTACTCATAATTAAATTATAAATACTATATTATGATGAAAATTCAGATTAGTGTAGTTATGATGTTTTCAGAATCAGATACCAAGGAAATCCTGTAAAACCAGGAAAAAGTTTTACTTTTTTATTTATTCACACCGATATTTATTTTTGTTATAGATTTTATTTTATTTTTAGCAGCCTTTTTTGTTGCTTTTAGTGCGAACAGTGCAGATAATAAATGCTTGCAATTTATTGTTTGGGTTTTATTTAGCTCTTGCTATTGTCCATGTTCACTCACTATCACACTACCATATTGTTATCAATAATGTCGGTCATTTCTGCTTTTCTTCAATGATGAGCCAAAGTTTGTTAAAAGAACACCATCTTGAATGTGACTTTGGTTCAAATCAACCAAAAAATGTTTGATTTATAGACTCAAACTGTTTTTGGGCAGATTTTTTTTCAGTATTTATTTTTTTAAGTAACTTGACGGATTCTTTTATAGTGGTTTCTCTACTCCTTAAGCGCTTTCGCTCTGATTAACACATTGCAGAGCAACTTAAGATTTAGTATCTAAATCCTGCATAACTACTCCACCATATATTAGCATAATAGCTTGGCAAAACTGTTCAAACCCTGCCCCAGAGAGAAAAAAACAAAAAAGTGCAGACTCCTTGAATCTAAATAAAAAAGGCATATGTTTACCACTGTGATAACTAATGATTTAAAATATTAGCAAGAAGTTCACTTTAATTAGATTTAATTTATATAGGGCCAAACACAAAAGCAGTTGGCTCAAGGCACTTTATATGCAAGGTAAAGACTAAACTATAATACAAGTAAGAGACAAAATTTTGAAATATTTCACTTCTCTACCTCTAGGAGGATGTGTGAATGGTATGCATTTCAACTTAATGGAACTAATATAAATACTACATGGATGCTGCCAGTACTGACATTTCATGCACAGTTTGACAATGATGGTTAAATAATGCTGAGATCTGGTTCAGATTATCAGGTTCTGGTGGTATTGATGAAGGTGGGTTTACACCTGATGAAAACATTTGGGAACCACTGCTTTAAACAACAAGTTAATTCAAACGTATTTATGAAGCACATTTAATCTCAAGACATTTTGCCGTGCATTGCACTCAAATAAATGCATCTGAAAACATTTACCCAGAACCCACATCCACCTCACACATGTAAACCAGAAACAAACAGCTAGAGTACCCCACACTTGTGCGTGCCCACACACACACACACACACACACACACACACACACACACACACACACACAGAGTAACAAGTAAGAACCCTGAGAAATGCTTTCAGTTTAGCATTAAATGTGGAGGCAGATGTCAAAGATCTCAGGTCACATCGACAATTTGTTCCACTGAAAAGGATTAAACTAATCCAAAGCATCATCAATCTGGGGCTCACCACTTGAGAGGAAGACTTTTCAGTCCTGCTCCTAGACCTAAGTGACTGTCAGGGTTCCTGGGTCACTGACCCAGTGTTTTTTAAAGTTTTGGACTTTGTCACTTTTTATTTTCCACGTGTTTTTTGTTTTATTATCTTAGTCATCTGTCTGTGTTCTGTTCTACTTCCTATATATCATTAGTTAGATTATTAGTTGATCCAAATCACAAATCTGTTTGGTGTTGTGTCAGGAAGGGTGTCTGTTAGAAACTGATTTGTTTCCACATTTTCACAGTTTCCCGGTTCTGACCCATTATTATGGAATTACATAGAATAAAAGGCTTTATTGGGATTGTATTGTATTATGAGGTCTTTAATATAAGATTATTCAAGACATTGTATGTGACGAAAATCATTTTAAATTTGATTCTGGATCTAACATGGAGCCAATGAAGAGAAGCCAATATAAATATAAGTAAACTAATGAAGAAGATCTGTAATTATTTATTTGTCTGCTTTCCTGCATGTTCAGCATGCTAGTCTATTTTTTGCATCACTTCCTCTTTGCCACATTGACAAACTCAGTATTTACATCATTACTCTTTAGTCCAGTAATTTTTTTTGCCTGCCTTCTGTAAGCCAATCAGCCTCAGCCTCTTATATGCTACCTATTTAATGAAATACTTCTTCTTTATTTTTTATTTTTTGGCACAAGCAGAGCAAAGTGAACTGGAATCACATTCCTTGTATAGACTTAGCCAAAACAAGGTCCTGTCCTAATTCCTATCACTGGCCGGATTCTATGTTCTTATGGTGAATCATCGGAATTTAACTGTCAAATAGCCTATTAACTTCTCCATC
>NW_024584784.1:0-12674 GCF_018398535.1 Haplochromis burtoni
TAAAGTGATGCTTAAAATGAGAAAGGTAGCAAAGGGTAGCAAAATTATAAAAAACTCAGTTAATTTTGAATGTTCTAAAGAAATTCAGGACATTATTGTAAGAGGTAAACTAGAAGGGGAGGTGGTGACGCTAATCAATCTCTATATTCCCCTGAGAGCAATCAACAAAATGTGAAGACTACTTACAACAGTCATGTCAGAATCTGAAGGGACAGTGTTGTGTGCAGGAGACTTTATTGTAGTATACGACCATAGGATTGATACAACAAGCATGAATAGAAGCAAAAACAGCCTGGTGAGGATGGGTAATACCTTTATGAAAGAGCAGGGAATGGTAGATGTATGGAGGGAACATCATCTGCTGGATAAGGAGGATACACACTACTCAAAGACTCACAACACTTACTCAAGAATAGACAATGTCTTAATGAACAGATGGGATCTATATAGAGCAACTGAATGCACAATTGGAGGGGCAGATATTTCTGATCATTGTGCCATGTGGAGATCATGATTATCTCAGTAATCCTAAAGAGGGAAAAGTCACTGAATATTGTATCAATTACAGACTCATATCGGTACTCACTGTGGATTACTAAATATACACATCTGTAATTGCTAAACAATATGGGGCAATTGTGACAGATCTAATTAATGATTAATTAATTGGATACAAACAAAAAAGGACAGTGCAGCCCTAATAAGCCTGGATGCAGAGAAGGCTTTCCACAGTGCAGATTGGAGCTTTGGAGCTTCCTATACGCCGTGCTTGAAAGGTTCGGCTTTAATGACGGTGCTGTGATGTGTATCAAATCTATTTACTAATCTGCGACAGCTGGATTGAGTACTCATATTAAACATGATCTAAACCGATGGTCAACTCTTCCACTAGACTTTTTTAGTGCAAGAATCACAACAATAAAAATGAGTATCCTCCCACAGCTATTGTACCTTTTCCAATCCCTGCCAGTGAAGATCCCAGTGGAAAAATTCAACAACTGTGACAGGCTCATCTCTAGATTTGTTTGGAACGGTAAAAGGCCTAGAATAAAATATTCAACATTAATACTGTGTAGGAAGCAAGGTGGTGTGGGACTCCCTAATCTAAACAACTCAGACTCTGGACTTCCTACTTACTTCCTACTTTACTGTGTAAAGTTTCCACACAGCAGCTGCTGCATTAGACTAAGTGAAAAGTTTGCCTTGTTTTCTCTTCATAAACAGGGTTTCTTGGTAAAGAGGAATTTCTCTGCTGTCTTTGCACACATCAGAATAGCTTCAAATTACAGATACTCCTGTATTAAACTTTAACTTGTGGCCTTTGTTGTAATAGAGGTACAAACAATCATCACGTCTCAAACTGCTGAAACTTGCACAACTGTCACTGAAGACTAAACACAGATTCACAACACAGAGAGGAACAACCAGCAGCAGGCATGTTGTAATATTCATGGATACAGAGTTGACGTAATGTTCATTTGGTGCCAAGAAATATCATTCCTGCTCAGATTAGCACCAATGTCATGTGTTTTACTACTCTGATGCCACAGGAGTAAATGTGACACTCAGGAATTTGCTTGAGTGAGTCAGCAACAGAGAGTCAACAGTTCCTGTTGAACTCTGCATGAATTTCTCCATTTTGTTTTCTGTGCTGTTTAAACAGGACAGCCCGAATATTTGATTTCTAATTCTTAATCACACAGTTAAATACATTTGGTTTTATTCTTTAATCTGTGAGTCAGCAGATTCAAATCAACACATTTTTATTGTATTTATCCCAGAAACCCTTCAGCAAAGCTCCACTTTCTGCTTCCTTACACACAGGAAGTCTTTGAAAAACTGTGAACCAAATTTAAACAGACTCACTGAGTCACTGTTTAACAGTCAAACAGTCTCTGGTAATGAATCACACAGAGGCCACAAAATATCACATTCAGCTTCCACTCCTTCATGCAGCTTATGTCTCTCTAAGGAATTATCTTTTTAACTTCAGTTCAGATGCTTCATCTTCTGTGAATTCAGAATAAATTCGGAATAAAATAAAAAACAAATCAGGTTTAAACTAACAACAAAAAATAAACACTCATCTGATCATTGTTAACATACACAGTGAGCAGGTTAGTCAGGACTGTGTTCACTGATATGAAGCCTGGTTTATATTTCTGTCACATCTTAGACTGATATGTGTATTTATCCTCTAAAAAGGACATCTTTTTAGAGTATAAATGGACATATCCATCCATTCAATTCCGCTTATCAGGGTCGTGGGGGCGCTGGAGTCTATCCCAGCTGTCATAGGGCGAGAGGCAGGGTACACCCTGGACAGGTCGCAGGGCCAACACACAGGGACAGACAACCATTCACGCCAGAAGCCAGAGTACCCGGAGGGAACCCACGCAAACACGGGAGAGAACATGCAAACGCAGAAAGACCCTGACCTGATGGTGGCATTGAACTCAGGACCTTCTTGCTGTGCGGCAACAGTGCTTTTTTTTTTCTCTTTTTTTTTAAAAAAGCCAAAAGTCATTGTAAACCCTCATTATGAACACAGCCACCCACTGATCCAGTGTGGAAATCTCATCTTTGTGAGCCACGTGCTTGACTCATGTTGGGTGGATTATGTTTCCTTATTGTCTCAGTCTTATGAATTAAGTTTGTAATAAAAAACGAAATGTCATAAAAGTGGGAAAGAACAATCATCTCATTCTCATGTTCTTCATTGTGTCCCTGCAGGAGCATGCTCTGCTGCTTGGGCCTTATTTGGTGTTTTGCTTTCCCTGAATGTTGTTGGTGCTGCAGCATGGTGCTTTTATAAACATGGATGTTTTCAAAGGTATTTCATATATTAACTTGCATGTATCTAATATCTAGAATAATATGTAGTACTTCTCATTTTAAAGCTTATGTACCTCTAGAGACCTCTACAGGCTGCCATTAGGAATCAGGATGAAATCCTTGAACACATTGTCAGGCTCTACGCTGGTTCCGTTGATCCTGGTTTCCTCCTCTTGTACAATAATGCCTGACCTTAGTAGGCGAGAATATGCAGGCAGATGAAAGAATTGGTACTAATCACCCAAACCCCTTTGATTTTCAGGGTAGCGTTGAATTCAGCCCTCTGTAGGTAGATCATTTTCATTTCTATTAAACAATGTGGCATCCATTTGTTCCTTACACATTACCCAGTCCATATCAGTATAGATATGCAGATGATTTTTTTCCAGTATTATAAGGGGCCAAGTCACATTTTTGTTACATTCTGTAAAAAGGAAAGTGCACTAGTTACTTTGGTGCAATAGAAATACAAAACGTTCTCTCCACCTGTCCAGCACATTCTCCTCATTGTCTAGGTTACCAGACTGTAGGTAGCTCAGAGGCTGTAGTTGCTATTCTTAGTAGGGGAAACTGTCGTGTGTGGTACCCTCAGTGGTCTTGAAGAAGCGGTCTTTGGTCCAACAAGAATGCAATTGTGTTGGTCTACCCCAATTGAACCAAGGGGAGAAAGAAAGAGGGAAAGAGAAACAGCTGAGAAGAGGGACGGGGGAGAAGGGCAAAAAACCAAAAACCAACAGGATGGGCAGAAAAAAAAAAATGCATATATCGATCACCTGGTGGCACAGTGGTTAGCACATTTTTAAACAAAATCTTTAAAAATGTAGTATAGTAGTTTAGTTTTTCATTTGTAGTTCTGTGAAAAAGTAAATAAAAAATATTAAAACATTTTAAATAAAAACTTGCCTTTTTAATCATTTTATTGCGTGATTATTTATTTTGTCCTATTTTTAGCAATTAAATATGTTGTTTGTGTTTTTGTTTCTGCTACTTTGATGTTTTATGTTTTAGTTTCTGCTGTATTTTTACAAGCTAAAGAAAATCAAAGAGACCCTTTTACAAACAGTTGATACTGACGGCTCAAAAGCTGCAGAACTACATTCCAGATACAGACAAGCAGATTTACACTACAGTCAAAGGTTTGGACCCTTTTCATTTAATGGTTTTTCTTTATTTTCATGACTATTTACATTGTAGATTCTCACTGAAGGAATTATGTAGTAAACAAAAGCTTGTGAAATACCTCAAAATGTGTTTTATCCTTCATATTCTTAAATATTTTCTTGACTGATGACCTTCAGTTCTTAAAGTAATGATCTGCTGTCGATTCTCTTAACTTAGCTGATTGGTTCTTGCCATAATGTGAATTTAACAATTGTCAAATAGGACTGTGTACTAACCTGGCTTCTGCACATCACAACTGATGGTCCCATTAAGAAGGCAAGAAATTCCACAAGTGAACCCCGGCAAGGCACAGCTGTGAGGGGAAACCATTCCAGGTGATTACATCATGAAGCTGAGAGAAGGCCAAGGGTTTGCAGCACTGGCAACAGCCCTGCAGCACAGGATTATTTCTTCAAGTAAAGGCTGATAATAATCCTTAATACTGGCCTTCTTTGATATATAATAAATAAAATGAAATTAAAATGTAACCTCCACAGCTCCTAATGAGCCTGTGACTGTAAGCAGAGAAGAAAATGGAGGTTGTGGTTTGCCATTCAGCTTCACCTCCTCTGCTGTCTCACAACAGGACACTCAGAAAGATGAAACTGAAATTTTGCTGTGGAATTTCTGTAGTTAATACAGAGAAATAAAAGAGTCATCAACATGACTTTAGATTGCATGTCAGTAATTTGATATGCAATCTGAACAGAAAATATAGAACGGAAAATATTTCTTAAATATGGAAGTAAAACCCTTTGTGACTAAAAGTTAAAACTGTGTTTCACTCAAACTTGTGTTCAGGGCTGGTTTCAACACCTCCCCCACACCACAGAAACAGCAGGACGCTGAACAAAGAGTAATTTCTCTTTAACTCACACATAAAACAGTTGAAGTAACACAGTTTTACTATTATTTAGTGTTAGTCTCAACATATGCAGACTCAATCTATCTATATGATTCATCTGTGTGGGACTAAAACCACATTGTCACACATGACAGCTACAACAGCAGCATAGTGCATGTTTGCATTTGATTTGTTTGCTGTCAGCTTCCCTCTAAAACTGCCTCCATGTTGCACAAAAACTGAATTATGGGGGTGGAGTGTGAGTACTTTCCTGTGGGGCTCAGCTGAACTCAGTTCTGGGACTTGAAATCAATAGCAAAGGTTTATTTTAAGACAAACACCCTCTTTCACTTCCATGAAGAAAATATGCTATTTATTTCACTCATACCAAACTAAAGAAGCCTTAAAGAATGTCTTTAATGTCTGTCATGTGACTCACATGCAAACTCCAGTGTCACATTTCACTGTAGGTGGAACTCGCTCTGAGAAAGCACACACAGCCATGATGACTGTCTGTGTGTGCTTGTTTTATGTGTCATCGTCCCCTATAACCGACCACAGCTCATGATAAAAGTCTGGATGTTGTATAACTGTGTTTGTATACATAAGCAGAATATAGAACTACACTATTGCCTGTTAAACATTATTTTAATCATCTCTGAAGATGAGAAATCAGTAAGGAGACACCATGAATTAGTAAAGTGCACAATTTGAGTAAGAAGCTGTCGGACTTGCAGAAGAAGAAGCAATTTTGACAATGAACTAAATAAAGTGGAGGGTAGTTTGGTAACAGTCTGTCAGGTTGGGTGTTGTTATATTTAAGACTATTTTTTGCTCATTTGATGTCAGAGATACTGAAAATTTTAAACAGGAAGTAAAACTGATTGTTACACTTACAGAAGTCTAATGTGTAATTTGAACAAAATAATTGTAAAACTCTGGTGAACGTAGTTAAATCGTGTATGATCTGGATGAAATTCAACAACTTAACAGTTGTGAAAATTATTATTGTTGAGGTGACGTGATACAATATAGTAAGAGTGGTTAGTTGCCTCACTTCACATATCACAAGATCACATGAAATTTGAAACCACAGGTAAATCATGTCAGTTACAAGAGGCAAATTTAGCTGCTGTTGCCGTTAAAAGTACCTAAGTGAAATAAATATTATGACAACGACTTTTTTGAGAGGAAAAATTGAGAATAGAGGAGGTGAAGGATAAGTCAGGCGAATCAGTACCACATATCTTAGTAAAACTTGAATGATTTAAATTTCAAATTTGATGCAACGTTTGTGCTGATATCATATTTACTGTCTCTTCTTTGTGTTGTCTGTTGCTTCAGTGCCAAGATAATCTCAGAGCAAATAAATAAAAGTAAATTCTACTGAAGCTTTTTGCAGTTCATGGGATTTCATAGTTTATTATATTGATTAATATTAATTCATTATGAATCTGAAATTTAAAAACACTCACAGAGCAATAGAAAGTGGTCAGGTTAACTCAGTGGCTTTGCTGAGCTGATTCAACATTTCTGAGTAAAACCCAGTTTGATTCTTTAGAGTCACTTTGCACAGTTTAGTGGAACCACTTAAAATAACTTGATATAAGTAGTTTCAAAAATGTTTTTTTTCCTTTACATGACTGTAAAACATTAAACTTTGTATTATTTTAACCCTGTTTTTATGTGATATGAGTTAAAGAAAAACTAACATCACATATAAACTATTTAAGAACAATTCAGCCTACGGTGGTTTTAAAATGTTGGAGCTGAATAGTGAGTGAGTGTGAATTACAAAAGTTCAGCTCTTTTCTAAACATAAGCGCAGTCACTTCAAATCTATAAAACACAAAAAATAAGACATGTGTAGACATGCTTTTTTTGGAGGTAAATATCTGGATTATTATCAGTACACTGCATGCTGAATCAGTTTGAATCCCCACAGAAAGGCTCATAGAAATATCTGAATTCCCACCTCTGACACACAATCCTGTCATCGTGCTCATAAACAGAGCAATAAAGTGGTTGTTTCTGAGTCCATCAAAGGCAGATGTGGGACACATTTCAACAGTAGGTCAAACTAAGAAAGAGCAAACTGTGAGACTCTCAGAGACTTTGAACCAAGGAAACACAGAAGAATATTTAAATGTGACTGACTTTGATCCACAGCTCAGTTTGATCAAGTTACAGAGCCAAACTATGTCTATGAGTCCTACAGACATCACATGACATCACACCAACAGACCAGGTTTCATGACAGCAGGACTAGGTGTCAAATTCAAGGTTAAACAATTCAAAAGTAGGAGAGACACAAATGTGCAATAACAGAGTGCACCACAGTGTCAGAGAGAGTTGCACTGCCTTTGACTCATAAGCACTGAGTCATAGCACAACAGACTGAAACAGCTGGAGCTGTTGTTTTCTTCTTTTGAGTCACAGAAGAAGAACACTGTAAAATGAATGAATAAAAAGAAAAATAAACAGTGGGAGAGGTGAAGCTGAACTTTAAACCAAAACCTTTCTGCATTTAGTTTGATTACAAGATTGAGAGAAAGAATTTATCATTTTACAAACAAAGTAAATTATCTGCATGGAGTCTGACCCAAGAGTCATTTAGTTGTCAGCGCTGCATTAATCTGACAGGTCAGGTTACAGGATACCTTCAGATTCACATAGAATTCAATTCTATGTGAATAGAAAACACTTCCATCAGCTTATAAAACCCATGCATTAGTCAATTACAGCACTGGTCGCTTCTTGGCACTTCAAATAGGATCAAACATTCTTTAAGAGAGAAACTTTGTGATTTCACCTTTGAGATTATCTGTGTGCAGTAAATACTTGATGCAGAAGCAGTGCTGCGCTTGGAAAGAGTGGAAAATTCCATCAGCTTTTCTTTGACTCACAAAGATTCATGTTCAGTAGTTAGAGTTATGCCACACCCACTGATTGCAACATTCAGTCATACAGTATAATGTAATGTAATGTAGTAATGTAATGTAATGTAATGTAGGCAAGCTACAGTCATGCTTCCTGCCTGTAGCTTGCCGACATTACACCACAACTCCACTTTGTCAGTCTTAATGACCCCAAAGCTTTGATTTATCTATTTATACACCAGTTCTGTCAAGTGAGTCAAGACTCCAGCAAACTATTATAGATGGAAGCTTGTGGAAGGATACCATAAATGTCTGGCCCAAGTGAAACAATTTCGGGGCAAATCCACCAAATACTAAGGAAATGTATGCATACTTCTGACTTTGATGAAAGTAATAAAAAGTACAAAACAATTCTCTCTCTCTTTATTCTGACACTTCACAAATACAAAAATTTGTTAATATTTATTGATCTAAAACAAAAAAAGTTTACTCTGATTTGATGTTCAATAGCAAAGACAAAATGTCTATGTGTTTGTGGGTTTGTTTTTCTTTAGTGTATATAAATATCTGGTTTCAGCTGTGACACTGCCTCACAACCCTGTTTGGGCCCACACACCACAGAGCTTCTTCCAGCTCCTCCCTCACATACAGTGTTTTCACAAATTGCAAATCAATTTTCTTTTCATTTGGTCCATTTGTGCTCATTGAACCTTTAGTTCTGCAGCACATTTTGCATGTTAGGTTTCACAGCCAATTGCTGCTCTCTAACTGGTCCACACAGCAGCTCAGACCTGAGCTCATTCACTGTGAAACACACTGGTTTATACTCTGTATGTTCTCCTCATGAAGTTACCCTCACACAACCAGATGTGGTTGTGATCCTGGCTAAGTGGCAGAAAGAAATTGTTCAAAAATTGCCTTTAAATTCTACTTGAAGGAATTTGAAATCATTTCTAACTCGTCGTGTTGGGGAAAAAAAGCTGACACACGGTCAAACAACTGTGGCCCGAATGCCTGCCTTATATAGGAAACCTATGCCCCCTGGTGGATAGGGATAGTACTGCATCACACACCTGCTACACAACAGTATACACATCAATACGGGCAACAGATATTTTTCATGTTAAGCAGCTGCACGTGTGAATCTAAGTTCCTGTAAAGTTTGATGTGTTCTTAAGTCGTAACCATCTGTGACATGATTCAGTGTGAGAGTCTGGAGCTGATTCAATAAGATCAGATCATCAGAGCCAAGAGTTACAACTAAAGTGCCCAGCAGCAAGTTTCCATGAAGTAAGACTCAGACACAGTGCTGAGATGAAACTGAGCTCTGGTGCTGCCCTCTATTGGCACTGAAGTGAACTCCACTTCTCAGCAGAACCAGACTTTCCCTGATGGGAAACACATAGAACCATAGAAAAGGAATTAGTTCCAAATCTACAGGATGTTAACTCAAGGAGAAATTTCTCCTTGAGTTAAAACGGGATATAAAGTGTATATAAAAGCCGCTGTAGAGCCGCTGGATGAGCACGTGAACCATTTTGCGTTTATACTCTCCTCATAGTGTCCATGATTTGTCACTTTAAACAACAAAGTGTTTCTCACCATGTTGCTGTTTACCTCATACTGATTTACTTTGACTGTAACCCTCTGAATACTCCACCTTCACCACATCCAGTGGACCTGTCACTGACAGGAGGTGGAGGACAGGCAGAGATGGTGTAAAAGCCGACCTGGGAGCCATTTAGGGCAAAGCATGCAAAAGGCATGTTTTTGTCACATTAGTGGAAAGAAAACATCCAAATCAGTGATGTGTGAAACATCTGAATGATGTTTCAGTGTTTCCATGTCTGCACATCAGAGCAAGACTTACATCACATCAGTTAAATCCTTTGTTCTTTCTCTGTGGTCATAAACAACCAGGTTAACAAATTAAAACATAAACATGTTTTACAACATTTATAGCAGCTGTTGTGTTTATGAACTCTGTCACAGTTTATGGGAGTCATTATGTATTCTTAATATTTATTGGTAAAATAATATTTGTAGTAAAATTGTCTGAAAACTGCAAGAAAAACAAAAAAGAAACAAGCAAAACATGGATCACTTTGATTCCAGCTTCAGTTTTATTCAGGAAACAACAACAGTCATATCAAAAGGCACTTTATCTTTACAGTAGAAACATTAGAACCACAAACCCCCTGAAACAGGAGCATAACAATTGTATGAATCGAAGAATTCACTTTTACAAAATAAATAATCATCCCTCTTAAAATCTTACGAAATAAATATATTAAAAACAGTGTTCTGTAACAGAGTTAAGACGTGTGGAGCATGATGGGTAGCACTGTTGTCTCATAGCAAGAAGGCTCTGATGACACCATCAGGTCGGGGTCTTTCTGTGTGGAGTTTGCAGGTTCTCCCGAGTCCTCGGGCTTCTTTCCACAGAGTTAGGTTAATTGGTTTTAGTGCGAGTGGTTTTCTGTCTCTGTGTTAGACCCGCAACAGACTGGTGACCTGTCCAGAGTGTACTCAGTCTCTTGCCCTAAGACAGCTGGGATAGGCTCCAGCGCCCCCCGTGACCCTGACAAGGCTAAGCGGAGGGCGCAGTTCAGCACAGACTGGACAGACAATGAGGAGCTAAAGGTACAACTTCTTCTTTGGACAATTTGTAAACAACTTAAAATTAATTAATAGGCGTTTAGGTTTCATGATTAAAGCTCAGATCAGCTGGAAAAAAACTGAAACATTTAAAACAGACTCAAGTTCTAATGGAAGCTGGTATGAACCCTGCTTCTGTGGTTTAAGCTTTCTGTAGATCAAAACACCAACTCCAAAAGGTCAAACACCACCTCCACCAACTCCCAAAGCAACTCCCACGCTCTATTCACCACCTCCAGCAACTCCATCACTTTAGCCACCACCATCAACAACTCGCTCCCTCTAGCCACCAGCGCCAACAACTCCCTAAACAACTGTCTCCCTCTAGCCACCAGCACCAGCAACTTCATCACTTTAGCTGCCACTGTCAACAACTTCTTCACAAGAAGTAACAACCCAGAAGGTATCAGCCCATAATGCTTATTGACTCCATCCTCCTTCCCTCCGTCCTCTGTGGCTCCTCCTGGCTGACCTGCAGGTGAGAAACAGGTGTGAGGTGTCAGCTGTCAGGTAGGTGATGAGTGAAGAACAGAACAGAATCCATTTCCTCTTCAAACTGCTGTCAGACATTATCTACTGCACTCTGATCACATCACTCAGACCAGCTGCTTTCTACAAAGTCTCATCAACAACATCTTTAGAAACAAACATCAACAACCAGGAAGCAGCTTCACCTCTGATCACACACACACTCAACTCTACTCACTCACCTGGAGGATAACAACTCAGGTGGATGATGCTGATGGGTCTCAGTTCTCTTCCTCGTTCCTCTGGAAACACGACACTCGTATGTTCCACTATCAGATCGTCACATTCCTCAGAATCAAAGACACGTCTCCATCCTTCATCTGTCTGTCCTGCAGATCCACTCGGTTCTTAAAAGATGGATGCTGGTGATCTGGAAGGAACTGTCCACCCTTGTAAACAGCAACATGTTCTGGCTCCAGATCAGCTCTGCTCCACTGTACAAGTGTGAAGTTGTTGTTTGGAGCTCGACATGTCATCGTGGCGTTCTGTCCAGACTGAGCCGTGATGGTTTTCTGGTCTGAAAGATGTAACAACAGAGCAGAGAGGAAACAGTCACTTCTACAGCAGCCAATCGGAGTGGGGAACAGACACAACTGCTCTCTGGTTTATGCTGGTTGAATCACACAAACGTGACCATAGACCTGTTAAAATCTGTTAAGGAATCACAGAATTCAGACGAACAACAAAGCGATAAATTCTTGATAAAGAACAAAGTCTAAACATATCTCAGTGCAAACAGAACAACTTGTGTTTAGCTCCCAGTGTTAGAAATCAAACAAAAACACAATTTGAAAGGATTTTTTTTTTTTTAAAAAGATGTTTTGCAAACACCTTTGAACAGCTGCATATTTGTTGTTTTTGTTCTTATGCTCAGAAAGATGCAATGTTTTTCAGGTTATTATTTCAGGTTGTTTTTCTGGTGACCACAGAATGAAATTATGATAATAAGTTTATGTCTGTGTAGGCTGTCAGTCAGAGTGGTCGCCCCATGATCAGAAAGTCGGGGGTTCAAGTCCACTGAACGGCTACCCTGAAGTATGTCTGAGCAAGGTACCGTTCCTACACACTGCTCCCCGGGCGCCTGCTCAGTGGCTGCCCACTGCTTCACTGAGTGAACAGGTCAAATGCAGAAAGAGTAATTTCCCCACAGGGATCGTTAAAGTAAAGTATACACATAATCTTAATATTGTGGACTTTAGCTCATCAAACATCTACATCAAGGTTTCTCTGTGTCGAGGTGATTGTAGAGCCAGGCTCTGAGCACGCAGATCACATGGATGACACGGGTGCATCCTTACTGCTGTAAGACTTTGTGGGGTTGTAGACATGAAGCCACTGAGCAGGTTGTGGCTAAATCTCTGTTCACATAATCATCACCTTTGTGAACACGACATGAACTTCCTGGACATGTATTATTGTAGGGTCTACCTTAGAGTATAAAGCACCTTGAGGTGACTGCTGTTGTGATTTCGCGCTATATATGTCTGTGAAGGTTCTCAGTCATCCAGGTCATCGTAGTCAAAGGAGCTTGCAAAGAAAAGCGTCTGGACTTCTTTAATTACTCGAGTTTAAATCTGGGACTCTCCACCATTTGAACTTAGAACTGAAGAAGCTTCTCGGATGAGAGGTGAAACGTCTTCAAGTAACTTAAAGAAGTCCAGACGCTTTTCTTTGCAAGCTCCTTTGACTTCGCACTATATAAATAAAATTGAATTGAACTTGTGTTGACCAGGCCAACATTCAATTCAACCAACATTCGTCAGTTTTTG
>NW_024584785.1:0-4130 GCF_018398535.1 Haplochromis burtoni
CCTTCAGTTCATGCCGCCATTAACTTTGCTCACTCAGAAAAAACAGCGTCTCACATTTTTACGCTTTATTGTCAGAATAAATTATGTCTTATCAGCTAATCCATCAATTCCATCCATTTTTTAAAAGTATTTAGACAGTATCTATTAAGGACGTGACTGTGAAGGGAGGAAGTCACGTAGAGCTTTTCATTTAAACTTTGGCGATGGAGTGGAAACAGGAGATGGATGCTCCTGCCCAACCAACAGGAGCCACTTTAATTACAATCCCGATATTAACATCAGGAGGAAGTGACGGACACACACAGGGGCCAGCTCTATGTGCATATACACACACACACGCACACAGAAATAAAATCACAACCCAAAGAAGCCATGGGTGGATTTTTGTATGCATTGCTGTATTTACGTGTGTGTGCACATGTGTGGATGTATGCTTTTTTTTTTTTAAAAAAAAGAAGGAAAAAAAAGGGTGGAGTGCTGGAGGATGTACAACATCTTTCTTTAGTTGAATCCTCACCGCTGGCAAACCTGCAATGCAGCCTGCATGCCAACACACACTCCAACAGCTATTCAGTGGGCTGTAAAATTAAAACGTCCTCTTCCCTTAGAAAACCCTGTTGTTTTGCTTATACTGCACTGTCTTACATAACGGAAATAATAGCTGTCATAATGGCCCCCAACTCAAAAAACCATTTAGGAGGCAGGGGTATGATAGTGGCTGCAGGTAGATGGAAGGAGAGCAGAAGCTCTTGTTGAGGTAAATGGACTCCACTGTGGAGTATCAGCTGCAGAAATACAGGAAACACGCGGCACATGAAATTGGACCGAGGACTTTATTAAAAGGGAATCAACAGGGGGTTCATCTGCATGTTCATCTGTGTATCTCTGTGTGTTGGGGCAGTGTTGGGGGTGACTCTAGACTTCAGACTGGAGATACTGCAGAGGAGAGGGGTGAACGAGTCAGATCACAGGTGTAAATTATGTACATTATGGCCAGGCAGCTGACAGCAGCTCTATTGAAGTCAACCAGCTGAAACAAATAAAAGGTAGCTGGAGGTCACACAAACCTCCACTCTCACCATCTTCTGCTGCACACAAAAGGGAGAAGATCTGCGTACTCTCTTGGCTCCACAGGGGCCGATATGAGGTGAGGGTCACACAACTGACAGGGGCTTGTACCAAATCTGATTAGTACTGACTGACTATTTGCACTTAAGTTGTAAAAAATGTAATTTTTCATTGCTGTGAGCACCGCAAAGGAAATTCTGCTGACAGCTCATGTGTTTTGGTGGAGCTGAACAGAAACAGAGTGCACAGGAAGAGTCTCACCTGACTATGTCCATGGCCTGGTAGATGATTTCAGACTGATCCACTGCTATAACCTTTTTGGCCCCAGCTTGTGCAGCAAACATTGATAATATGCCAGTGCCACAGCCCACATCAAGCACCACCTAAAGGATGCGATGGAGTCAAAATGAGAAATTACCCACAAACATGGAAAGCTCTTCACAGTCAAGGGGTTCAAAAACAAACACTTAAACAGGAGCATTTAACAGTGTTTACGATTGATTTCTTCATAATTCTTGTCATGTCCATGCGCTGCTGACCCCAAAAGGTCATCCAACACAATAACAACAGAAATCACGAAGGGAAACGCGATCACGTTACAGCTTTAAGGATAAAAGATTCTAGCCTATGCAAGTTATTACAAAAGAAAAAATCAAATATAACTGGAGGAAATAAAGACATGATTCTTATTTGGATTTTCTTTGACAACCCAAATAACTGCTAAAATGACAGCTGCCATATTTTGCTGGCAATGCCACTTGCACATTTCTGAGAATTTTTTTCTACACTTCCAGGGAACAGATAAATCAACCACGTCCAGTCTATGGCTCTGTAATAACTTAACAAAAGACTTTACACTCACTTATTGAAACTGTCAGTTTTAACATTTAACCTCATCAAATTTTCAATTCAATTTTGTTCATATAGAGCCAAACACAACAACAGTCACCTCAAGGTGCTTTATATTGTACAGTAAACCCTTAAAATAGATACAGAGAAAACCCCAGCAATCATATGACCCCCTATGAGCAAGCACTTTGGCGACAGTGGGAAGGAAAAACTCCCTTTTAACAGGAAGAAACATCCAGCAGAATCAGGCTCAGGGAGACGGCCATCTGCTGTGACCAGTAGAAGGTGAGGGGAGGAGACCAGGACAAAAGACAGGCAGTGGAAGAGAGCCAGAGATGAATAATAACTAATGATTAAAGTGTGAAAAGAAACATTGCATCATGAGAACTCTGAGCAGCCTCGGCCTATAGCAGTGTAACGAACTAAATGTTATATCAAAAAGGAACGTTTGAAGCCTAATCTTAAAAGTAGAGAAGGTGTCTGTCTCCTGAATTCAAACTGGCAGCTGCTTTCACAGAAGAGGGACCTGAAAGCTGAAACATCTGCCTCACATTCTACTTTTTAATACCCACGTTACAACAAGTAAACCAGCACTCTGAGACCAACATGCTCTATTGTGGTGAAATGGAACTATGAGGTCTTTAAAATATGATGGGGCCTGATTATTCAAGACCTTGTATGTGAGGAGAAGGATTTTTAACATGGAGCTAATAATGAGAAGGCAGTAATATGCTCACCTGGGCAAAATATGCTCTCTCTCTCTCTCTAGTCCCTGTCAGTACTCTCACTGCATCATTTTGGATCAACAGAAGACTTTTCAGGGAATTTTAGGACAACTACCCACCAGTTTTGGCCAGTGTGGTCAGAAGTGAGCTCACTTTAACCACATTTGACAATGATGTCACACAGGCTCTTCTATTGGCAAACTATAATCAGATAGGAACTGATATTACATTACATGGCTACTACTAATCAAACGATTATTAAAAAAAGAAACAAAGAAACAAAAGTTGGGTTTTTTCTTTCGCTGATGTCTTGCTGTTTCAACTTCAAAGACCGCATCAACATCTGGATTACTTAATGAATTCATGTTAAGCATGTTCTAAAGAACTTGCTCAAACTGCTGTTTAAACCCTTATTTTCTCTCAGCTTTTTCGCTCTTTGCATTTTTTAATCACCTCTATTTCAGGTTCCCATTGCTTTCACTTAATTTGTTCTTGTTCATCACCAACTGAGTTAAATGACTGAGACATGGACGCAGCGACTACATGCCCCAAATGTATAACACTGTGTGACTCTGTGTCTCTATTTAAGGAAACTCCCTGGTTACAATCCTGCTGTCTTTATGGGTTCACAGAGGGTCGCCAACATAGTGCTAACACAACAGAACGCAACTCCTTGCTTGATCTGCAACAAAAATATCCTGCTTGGTTCTGTTACCGGTTACTGAAGAAGGAGACGCTTCAACTCTCTGCCGACTGCTTCAGCCTGACAGGGATAATGGACGTTCCCATCAACACATCCTTCCTCCCCCCTCTACCGCCTCATCACAGCACTAACCAGCAGCGACCCATATAATGGATGGTCATGATACAGGCCACTGCTTCCCACAGCTAAAAGCAATGGAAAAGAGACGGATAGGGTGGGGGGGGTGGGGCGGTTAGTTGGAAGGGTTTGTGCAGAGGGGGTGTGTGCTATGGGGTTGGTGGTGGATTGCATGTGTCTGTTATCAGGACTGTGCAGTCCATATTTAGACATGCTAATAAAGTCATGATGTGTTTTAAATCGGACACCGCGGCGCATTATTAATGTCTTTTTCTGGAAAATGCACATTCCTGTTTACAGGCTTGAGTGAACATTAAACTGGCTAACTCATACATGTAAACACACATTAATGTGTACACACGCAATTTCATTTGCTTGGATGACTCACCTTATCTCTGAACACTTCAGGGTTGCTGTACATGAAGTCTCGGTAACTCTCCGTGCGTACTTTATCCTGTGGATAGAATATACAAGCTGCTCTTGAATTAAAGAAAGGATTGCTTGTAATCTACAGTCATGTTTATGTTGTAACAAAGCTTTGAATTCAAGGTTGTCTACAAACTTAAAAAATAAGTAAATCCAGGCAAGTAAAGCTTTTTCCATATAGGGGTATATAACAGCAGGTTACAACAGTCTGTGTTGGTTTCCTGAACATTTATGAGCAAAAC
>NW_024584785.1:5524-12659 GCF_018398535.1 Haplochromis burtoni
AGAGGCATGAGCGCTGCTTCACATAAGAGATCAGCACGTACTGCTGATTTGTCACTTTGGAGCGCTTGTGTCGTCCTCAGTATTAATTCATACATGAAGATGATCGTTGTCTTTTATAAGCTATATGAAAATCTTTTAGCCAAGATGCACGCCAATGAACCCGGCTTCATTTCTGTGCCCAGTGGAAATTATTCCAAAGACTGCAAAGAGACCTGCAGGCCTGGTCACTGTGTGTGTGTGTGTGTCTGTGTGTGTTTACACAACTCAGACCTTCAGCATCTCTTCATGGATGCTGTAATGTCCATAGGAGCTGAAGTAGGCCTCGTCCTCGTCCTCACGGAGCTCCGCCACAGCGCCCAGGGTGCCAGACCTGCTTGTTTCCGCATTCAGCACCAACCCCTGAGCCAGCACCCTGAAAGAACATCGCACAGATCGCCATTTAACTTCTCTTATTAGCACAAGGGACAAGAGCAGCGACCAGAAAGGAGAACGCACACACAGCCTTCATGCAGGACGAAGCAGTAAATGGAGGAGATGAGGGGCATTCATCTTTCTACCTCTCACCCAAATCCCCCCCTCCCCTCCAAACCCGTCCTCCCCCACAGCTCACCCTTTCTGCAATATTCCCTTATTGCTCCCCTACCTACCTTTCCTCCTCACTTTAACCTCCATGCTGCAGTGGAATTTTCCCTTCCGTTTTTTTTTATCTTTTCCCTTCCTCCAAACTTCTTCCACAAGGTACTCTAGTTAATGTTTCTGCAATACTGCGTTCACTGTGTCCCCCTGCTGGAGCTCAGAGAGCAGTGCAAATGCAACGTATTACACTGACTAAACTGCAAGTTCTGGATAATGTATTAAAAAATAAATAAATAAAAGGCCACAATTTAAAACCTAACACAATCACCCTGACATCAATGAAGATGAAACTCCAGAAAAGTCACTGACTTGAGTTTGTGCAGGTCATCCATGGCTCTGGCCAGTGCCTCCTCCGAAGAGCGGGCTCTCTCCTCCGCAGCCTGCGCCCTGTGCACAAGTACATTATGGGGATCGGCCCCAGATGCCAGGCATGACCTCTCGCTGCCACAGAGCTCCTCGGGGTCTGACAAAAACACAGACAGAGAGATAGATATGTTTGGATGTTAAATGGGGAAAAAGTTTTCCTTTTAAGGACAACTGAGTGAAAACATGAGCGACAACACGTAGTGATCAAGCCTGTGGCATACAATAAGAAGTATGCAGGACGTGGCTGTTGTTTTGGCTTAGAGTGTGCATTTTATGTATTTATGTGCTTTTCTTGCATTGATGATACAGGCAGAAATAGAGCATAAGTGCAACTATTAAAATAAGCATTAACATAAGCAAGTCAGGACTTTGCAATAGAGCTGACATTTCACAGTCTTCTGTGTAATACTGTTAATCAGGCAGAAGAAGCAGTCCTAAAAGATGAGAACCAGCAGATGAAACTGAATATTTTGATACTGTGCTGGGAGACACAGCAAACCTTCTGGAAATGGCATGTTATTGATGTGCAATGGTTATTCCAGCAGTTTCCAGTAGCCTTATGCCCTATCATGCAATCATGATAATCACAAATAGTTTATATTTTCGTTGCTGGTGTTGCGGTATGAACAGTGACCAGCAGATTCTCCACTCAACTGAATATCAAAACAGCAGAAACAGCCAGACATGTTCTCTGACCTGTGCATAAAAGCCACGCTAACAGAACAGAGATCTGTTGATAGAAAATGCAGCTACTCAAAAATCAAAAACTAAGATCTGTGTTTTAAAACTGCTTCTGTACCTGTTTGCAGCAGCGGGTCATCCTGAAGGACTGGCTGCAGGAAGTCTTCGCTCTCCCAGGGTAAAGGAGCATCTGGCAACCCATTCAGACTGGATGCTTTACATTTCTATACACACAAAAAATGTATATAGTCATGAATCTGAAAACTCTCAATTTTTTTTTTAGATATTCATTCTTCACACATAAAAAGTAGAAACATTCACATCCTGATATTTCACAGCATGATGTTCAATTCAGTTTGAAAACAGCACTCACTGTTGACCGTATAAAGTTGATCATTTTTATGTATCCGTAGTCATCTAAATCTAATGAGGGACAGAAAGTTGAGACATTTCATGAGAACAGAACAGCCATCTGCTCCTTTGGTGATGCAGGAAAAAAATCAATATCTACTTACTGTAATTTCTTATTAGATCTACAATGTTGACCTGGTGCTCAGCTGTACAGTGCTGCAGGGTGGCATTTACAGAACTTAGCAACCTGAAAAAAATAAGACAGACAGGAAGACTTGTTTAGTTATAAGCCATAAAAATCAAAAACTGAATCTTTGATTGTTTTTTTTTCTTTCATAGTAGAGTAGTAATTTGGGTATCCAGTTATTTTACATAACAGCAAACAAGCCTGACTGAAAAAGCAAAAAACACAGAAGACACGGGGTGGAGATTTGCGTCAATAATTACCTTAAAAGCTGGAACCAGTACATACATTACTTTTACAACAATCAGCATAATATTACGATATTTGTCGTGTCAATACTATATCAATACATAGACACCAAATATCATTACTGTATTAAATTAAATTAAATACTGGGAATAATAAGAACAAAGGGGCTCATCTCGTCTACTAGGAGGCAACCTTTCTGCAAATAGTTATGGTCTGACTCAGACTGTCTGTAGTCACTCTCAGAGAGATTGTCGAGTGTTGTCAAATAATTGCTGTGTAATTTACAAATGCAGACAGATTGCCAATATGTTTCCATCTGAATGAGTCTTTGTCAATGAGCACAACTCGAGGGGACACAACACAACTCAGCTGGTTCCATTTTGGTCATATTCCTACAGAACAGGAAGGCTGCTGAGCGCAAACATAATTATTAAATGCAAATTTCTGTTAAATGTAAATTTCTGTCTATGCATACTACAACAGATATACGACTTCCGTTGATTTATCACAGTTATTTGATGTATTGTCAGAAACAGACTGCATGTAGTTGCCAAGTTGACCCTATTCAATTGTCGACTGAGTATCTTATGGCACAATTTATGGCAGGATTTAGTGACAGTGTTGATGTGCTTGACAATCTCGTTTTGCACTGAACAAAAAAAAGTTGCAGTATGTGAGATAACGTCATCTTATTGGACAAAGCAGAGGCCATAATTTTGCATTAGAAAAGGGTGATAAATCTTAAATACTTAAAAAAAACAATACTATTGTATTATGGGGCATCTGGTGATTTCCACCTCTACAATGTAGTAGGGTAGCCTTGGAGATATGCAGCAATATGTTAGTGGTTCTTCTTTTGTCTGCTAGTGCAGGTGCTGGGAACTTGAGTACCTGGTTGTGTCTCCAGGTGTATCTGCCACGCGTTACACTGGTACTACAAGTAACGAGTATGTGCTTAAGACTGACTGAAGCTGAACATAGCTGACAGGCTGCACCCTCCCCTACTCAAAGGTTTAAGCTTTCAGGTGATGGAAGGACATCATATGTTGCACAGCTGAGGTAGTACTCAAAAACAGCTCTTTTGATGATGAAGCTTGCTGAGGTTTGCATAATGTCAAAGGAACTTGTCTTTATTCTGACCATGAGTTATTTGCACTGACACAAAAGTACAATTATTACACATGAATTGAAAGTTTAGGGCCACTTAGTGTGTGCAAGTTATATCTGTAGTGTTTTGTTACACGATCTCTTTTAGGTAAAGCATCTTCAGATCTGAGAAACTCAAAATGCGTGTAAACGTGTCGCCAATCATTCTAAGAAAAGCAGTGACAGACAGGTCCAGAGCAGGGTGATCTCACCTGTCACAGAACAAACAGGTAACCGGCTGACTGTCCTCCTCCATCCACTGCCACTGCTCTTCATCATCAACGTCATCATCATCATCACCGTCTGAGAGCTCAGGCATCTCCTCAGCAGCTCCATCGACGTCTGCCAAAGTTAAATCTCATGAGTGTAAACGCAGATGTAAAAGCAGCTGTGTGACGAAACTAGAAACACGATTCTTCACCAAAGTCAATAACACAAATGAACTAGCTCAAAGAAGAGTATGTGTGTTTGATTAATACAGTTATTTCTCACTCACGTGGGTCTGTGTACTCTGCCATGATGTCGCTTTGAGTCCGGAGGACTTCCTGGTGACGTTTGGTGACGTAAAAAATGGGACGGGCCCATTCCGAAGAAGCTTCCACATACAAACCACCAGATGTCGCCAAAGTTTAACTAAGGTAACACGTAAATAACGTGGTTTGTATAATGTTTTGTTGGATGTTTGCAGGTACATTACAAACAGGTACATGCACTGGTTTAGGTTAGTTTTAGCTGTGGGTGCTACCAAAGCGGTCAGATTATAGTTATCTGAAACTTTTGAGGTACTTTCTAATGTCAAAATATCCGGGTTTTTTCCTTTTTTATCCATTTAAATTCAAGGTATATAACTGCAGGAGTGATTATGGCAGCATTATTACACACATGGGTGGTTTTTTTTTACCATAAACAGTGTGACCTCTCTAAACATTAAACCATGACAATAGGCAGAGTGATAACAAAATCAAACTATTAGGGTAGTGTTATTATGTCAAAGGTGGGGCCAGGTTTCACAATGAGCTCACCCGAAACCCTGGCTGATTGGGACCCACACCCAGTTTCACACCTTGGCTCAGGCAATTAGAGGATCATCAGGGGGTCCTTTTGTCCCTCTGTGGGGGGATACTCCCACTAGGTTTAAATCTGGGACTCCCCACCATTTGACCTTAGAACTGAAGAAGCTTCTCGGATGAGAGGTGAAACGTCTTCAAGTAACTTAAAGAAGTCCAGACGCTTTTCTTTGCAAGCTCCTTTGACTACAATGACCTGGATGACTGAGAACCTTCACAGACGTAGTGTTATTATGTTTTTGGACCCCATCTGGGCTGTTTAGAGGGTTACAATCATCCCAAGGTTGCAGCATAAGACTAGGTGCTCTGTATTTTTAGCTTACTGAATTGCCTTATTTTTTTTTTTTTTTTATGCATTAAAGGTAATCTTTTGTTTTTGTTTAGTTTTCAGTCTTAGTGAGGTAGAGGACCATCTTGCTGGAAGAGTAGGCCCCTTTGAAAGCAACTGGGACACCACTATTAAGGATGTTATTTTGGTTTGCCATGGGACACACCCATTGTTCCAGCACTAAAAAAGGACCGTGGAGTCTGAATCTGTGGAGACTCTTTAGTAACACTAACTACAGTGTTGGCAGCAGGGCAGTACCCCCAGATTGATGATTTGTTTGCTTGAATGAATGGAGGACTGAAATTCAGAATTCAAAATTTTTCTCTGTCAAGCTTACTTATAGATCCATGTAGAAGAGCAGTCATGTGAAATGCTGACCAGTATCACACATAAAGGGCTTTTTTTAGACACTGCCTTGTAGCAGTTCTGCTGAGCTCTGTCAGCACTGTTCCAGTGAACAATGGATCAAATCCTGAGTGAGTTATTAACAGTGTAGAGTTATCTCAATAATATTCTGCACACTGGAGCAGATGAGGACCAGCACCCGCACAACTTGGATAGAACCTACAAAGAAAGAATATGTCTTGAGTGTCCATGAAGGGAAATGTTTTTCCAGTCATCTGTGGAATGTTTGGGATATGTGATTGATGCTAATTGACTACACACTGCTGCACTGAAACTCACAGCCATTGCTGATGCACTTCCACCTCAAAACATTACTCTGTTGCCAAAAAAGACAATCAAAGATCTAAATGGATTCTTTCATTAGTGACTCGAGTTGTTTCCCTAAGAGTTTGTCAGATCATTGAGTTATTTTTAAGGGTATTTTGTCCTTCCTTCATTTCTGCACACTTCTGCTCCACAGCCTTTTCTATTTTATTTGTCATTTTAAGTTCCTTACGTTTCTTTTGTCAACTGATGTTCTCCTTTTCAATATATCAGGTTAAAAAGGGTATCCCTTTGAGTTTTTTACGGAGCTCTGTAACTTCAGCTTGCAGAGCCAGATTTGACATGCTGAAGAAGAATGAAGTTAAATGAGAAAAAGAAGCCCTTCTTTTCTCCTTTAACTTCATTCTTCTTCTTCTCCAATGTTTCCTCTTTTGAGAACTTTGACTTCGGCACCTCAAGCTTCATCTGCAGTGGTATTTTAGTTGATAAGAGACTTTCTCTCTGCTTTCATTCACATGTAATTTACCATATAAGCATTCAGATCTTCTACAATCTCATTGTGCATCTGAATTTCTTGAATCACCAATTTTGGACCTCGTCACAGAGCGCTTTGATTTTATTTTGAAGGGAAATACATTATATAGCTGGTATTCTGCCTGTTTCTTTTTGCAGAGGAAGTGGGGATATATTGCACTGTGTACATTGAGATATTTAAATAGTTTCTCAATCCAATATACAGAATGAGAAGTGACCTATAGGTCACTTCTCATTCTGTATATTGGATTGGATTGATTGGATTGTTATTATTATATATAATAATAACACCAACTGCTAAGGAGATACAGTCAGCATTTTTCATTTATGTTTATAAGAACAAAATATTATAATGTAGGTTTGAGTATGGTTAAAGTAAGTTTAATCCAGTAGTTAGTTAGTTAGTTGGCGGTAGCCTGCATTTGACTTTAAAAAATTAATGTCAGTGTATATTTGCAAATACAGGAGTCTGGTTTTAATTATTTCATAAATATTTTTCATTCACCAGTTGCCCACGTTTTCCCACTTTCCAAAAATATCAACCTTATCTGGAAACTCTAAATATGGCAGGGATACATCTGATGGGACTTTCCTCAGAAGTTGTTGACAGTAAATCTAATCAACCACTAGAGGGCGACAATGATCATGACATGCACTGATTTTTTTTTAATCTTTTGTGATTGTAGATTAAATTCAATAGTAAATGCCTTACTGGATATTAACATCAAAGGAACTTCAAACCCTGCAGATGGAGCAGTTTTCCCTCAGTGTCAAATGCCATGATGCAGCAATTCTGCTTTGTTGTTGTTGTTGTTTTCAAATTTCAATTCAATTCAATTCAATTTTATTTATATAGCGCCAAATCACAACAAAAGTCGCCTCAAGGCGCTTCATAGATACAGAGAAAAACCCAACAATCATATG
>NW_024584786.1:0-12629 GCF_018398535.1 Haplochromis burtoni
AGCAGAGGGAGCCTGACCATGCGTCACACGTTTGACGAGTTGGGAGTGAGAACGTGTTGTCCAGTCAATAATTAATGTGATATATGATATAATAATATGTAACATATGAACATAGAACACCTGTTATTAAGCAGCTCCATTGGCTTCCAGTTCACCTCCGTGTCAATTTCAAGATCCTGCTTCTTACTTGCAAAGCGCTTCGTAACTTCACTCCTCTATATTTATCTGATCTTCTCCATACGTACTCACCCACTCATACACTTCACTCGTCTTCAGCTTCCCTTCTGTCTGTTCCACCTGCTCGCCTGACTACCATGGTATTTAAGAACAGGAACAAATAACAAACTTGGGTATGCTAAAATAAAATGAACTCCAGGAATGCCTGGTTATTTCAGAAGGTTGAAGCCAGGTGTGCTACATATATATGAATATTTACACCATGCAGAGAAATGCAGCTGTTTTTCAGCGTGGGAAACTGAAAGTTTCTCTTGGTGGCCACAGACATTTTTCTTTGGGCCAGTATGTGTCTTCACCACAGTGATGCTTCTTTTAAACTGTTTTCACACATTGTTATACCTCTGAATTTCAACTGTGCAATGTGTAGGCATAAAGAGTTACAGATTATTTATGCTTTTCTAATTCAGATATATATGAAAATTTATAGCAAATCCATGCAGACTGTTAGAATAAACTGTGGCAGTGAATTAAACATGTCACTGTAGTATTTGTTCTGTCTTTGCAAAGTCTTCAGAGAGATGACTTCAAAGCTGTACACTGTGTATTCTAACACATGATGGTGCTGCTAAGTAAAATGAGGAGAAAATATGCTGCAAAAGCAGCATAACAGTAGCACACCCATGGTAAGCAGAGAAATAGCAGTAAAAATCTGTCATTCAACACATCTTCTGTACAATATTAGAATAACCAGAATATTTAACCTCATTCCGGCTTTGCATTTAAGTATAATGTTACCATGAATCATAGTGGCAATCAAATTTTTCAGAAGGAATTCAGGACAAATATCTGTCCTTTAAAAAATATTTAATTTATTTCAGCAGTTAAACCTTCAAGTTTACAGCGCTGGACCTTTGTGTGAACCAGCGGCCTGCTTCACAGAAAGGATAACCCTCAAACGCGCTGTACAGCTTATATACTGTGACCATGTTCCCTCTAAGCTGCGCACGTGCGCAATTGCGCACTGTTGGCACGGTCTCTGCTAAGAGAAAATCTGTGTTGCGCACACAAAAAAACTTCTAACCTGAATTGAAATTAAAGTAAATATGTGCTGGTGTTTTAGCTGGAAAAGCGGCGTGGCTGATGTGGAGTGAAGCCAACTTAATGACGACGTGTACAACCATTGGAGATGTGAGCAGGACAGACGGAACAATTGACGGAAAAAGTGTGGACTTTATACCAGTTTTTAAATTGTGTTGATAGGCCACGTAAAACCAGAGTTACGGGGAGAAACGGTAAAAACGGCGTTTTATAAGGAAAAAGCTCGAAAGCACTCTCCGCCCGTGAGCAAAGACGAAACCAAAACACCCACACCCTTTCCCATTGGTCGAAAAATGTACCATGTCGACCAATCAAAACATGGTATTTAGTTGTTAAGAAACGGGAAGTGTTTTGAGATGTGAGAGATTTGCAACGTTTAGCTCAACTCTTGTGTAGTTAGTGTGTAGTGTAGTCAGTAGTTTTGTTGTGTGTGTCAGAACAATGAGGTGACTGCTGAATGTTACAGGTGTTACAGGAGTGATACATCTCCTGTTGTCAGGCCTGCAGGTATCAGGCTGTTGTTCTCCTTTATCTCATAGTGGACAGAAATTATTTTTTGTGGCACAAATAATTTGTGTGGCATCAAATTTGATGCAGAACAGCTGATTGTTCTGTAAATAGTTTGAAATGTTTATTTAAAAAAAAACGCCTCGGCTGCATTTTTAGGTAAACAGCTGCAAAAAACTTTGTTTTTGAAGAAGTAAATATATAATTAATTACCCAACCTTGATTCATTATATACTGTATTTTGCAGACAGAGAGTTACAGGACTCTCTCCCAGACCACAGACTCATGATACAAGTCAGAGCTTTATAAAAATAAAAAGAAAGTTGTGTTTTCAAAATTGGAGTTCAAGTTATTTTTACTTCCAATAGTGTTAACATCCTACACAGGTCGCGAACAAGATTTTTTTTTTTAAATTTTCATTGTAAGTGGGATAAAACATTTAATTAAAACTAGTCTAACATAAATGTAAATGCTGTAATTAATAAACCATGTAACTTGGATGGATTTGACACTGGCGTGACCACAGTGCACACGTCTAATGTCGCTCATGGTGGTCCACGAGATCGCTCAGGGAGTTTGTGTGTTCGCTCAGACACATGAAAAATTAGAGGGAACACTGACTGTGACAATAACAAAATATTATTATGGCTATCTTCTCCAGGCACGAACGTGGCAGTCTGGGATGAATCCTCCCCGTTTAGTCCCAACCTCGCCTAGTATCTGCTCCTTCTTCTGTAAGAGACAAAAAAGAAAAATATCTCCCTGGCTATCCTTATTATTTAATATTTATCCTAGATTCTACGGCCTAGTTCAGGACATCTTGTTCTGACTTCCTGACCCAGAGACTGTTCTAACCATTATCATGTCTGTAAGCATGCTGCAAAAACCCTCTGCACTCTTCATCACTAACAATATTTCAAATCCAGACAGTAGCGCTGAATGAAGCTATCAACCCTCAAAACACAAAGCTCCAACTCGTTTATGAGCATGTTTGCATTGCGTATATATTAAAATAATAAAACAACTTTATTCTATAATTTTATAAATAATCAATTTTTTTTCCACCCTAACAAGTACTGGACCAGAAGGATTCAGTTCAGTTAAGTTCACTTAAGGTGAAGACCAGGTATATGTGGTGCACATCAAGTTAATCAGCCAGCAGAGTGGGAGCAGGAAGCAGAAGAGCAGAGAGCAGGACGTTCAGGTGGAGCAGCAGAAGAAAAAGCTGAGAGGCTGCTTAGACAGCTCAGATACAACTGCTGTTACCGTTTCGCTGTGAGGGTCCCAAAAAGCGCTATATAAATGCAATCCATTATTATTATTATTCTTTGTAACTTTTTCCACATTTTCTTTGATCTTCTCAGTGCCGTGTGTGTGTCTGTTGTCACAGTGTTTGTGAAGTCAGAGAAAGTTTGCAAAAGAGACCTCCATTCATGATCCCACCCACTGCTTCCTACTGTCCATTCTGGGTATTACACCACCATAACAAGTTTAAAAATAACAGAATAAAACTCTTGACAGTTCAAATTTTTGTCAGTTAAAACTGACACAAAGAGTCACTTGTGCATGCTCAATCATCCAGGTAAGTAAAACACTAAAGGTTGATTCTGTTCATCTGGACGTAGCGGTTTGGGTGACACAACGTGTGTTTCTTCATAAATATTTAAACATCATGAAACAAAAATATCACCACATTACTTGTGTGTGTTCAGCAAATTTGTCTTCGACTCTGAAGTCAAAGTCTTTATTCTTTATCATCACAGTTCTAGGAAATATTTAACATCAGGCCAAGCAGAAGAATTGGTTTCAATAAAAAATTAAGGACTTAATTGCGACCTCTAGTGGCTTTCACCTGTAAGCACAACCCAGTTTGAGAATCAAGGATCTGACTGGTTTGAAGCTACATGAAGAAAAGGTATACTTATATGTGATTTTGTGGGCAAAGAAAGTGACAGTTTCTTTTATGCTTTCTTAATTCTAATATGTAACATTTACAGCATATCCATGAACAGACCTGAGATAAAGCGCTTCATAGAACTTTAAACAACAACTTCATATCTTGTTGATACTAAACACTCCTGATAAAAAGCTTACAGCTTTTGAGTAACACATTAGGGAGCAACGAGGTGGTCAGAAAAGGACTAAATGAGCATATCATAAATCAACAACCAGACAAAGCTGCTTGTGTGAAGTCTGTCTTTCAGTCGAAGTCAGTCTGCACCGATGAACAAATGGTCTGCTCCATCATTTATTTCTCCAAGTCTGGATACAATGTAACGAATCACAAAAAACTGAGTTACTGAAGTTTGTGGCTGGACATTTATAGTAAATTTAGTAACAAAAAGCATGTATTCTTTTGTGCTCCATATGTGTGTGATATTTGCTTTTAGGAATGTTCAGTTATTTGGAATGAGAGGGGCAGATGTTATCATGTTATCAGAGCAAGTGTGTAGTTGGCAAAGCTGGTTGGCTCAAAGCTGTGAGTGCAATGCCAAAATGGCTCTGTTTGTCTTTACTCAGTCCTGAGTGTTTAGAGCTAAGCTCCACGTTAGCACTTATTATAACAGAGCCAGATCGAACTGAATGTAACACTTCTGGAAGTGTGTTAGAGTAATGTTTGAATGTTACAGCATGTTAGGGTTACATTAATATGCATAATATTTTCAGTCTCATGCTTTTCTATCCAGACACTCTCAGTCAAATAAAACAATGCAAATGATTTACCACACCAGAATAAAATCCCTGTCCACTCAGTGGGATCGGCCAGGTGTCCCATTTAAGTTCAGCATTTAAAATGAAATTGTGTCAAAATTCAGAACACAGGCCCTTTTAAAGAGAAAATGTATTGATGCATGCTCAATCATCTAAGCAAGTGAATCCTAAAACGTTGATTCAGAAGGCCCTGGGTAAATTTGGTTATCCCAGCTGGACATTTCTCAAAGCTGGGAAGGCACCTAAAGAAAGCTCCAGCGAATCCAGGAGAGAAGGACAACTGCTGCCTAAGCGAAATCTTTAGTAGGCTTGATTACTGTAACAGCATCTTTACGGGTCTACCTAAAAGATCAGTCAACTACAGCTCATTCAGAACTCTGCTGCTCAAGTCCTCTCTAAGACCAGAAAAGTGGACCACATCAGTCCAGCTCTGAGGTCTTTACACTGGCTGCCTGTCAGAGGATAGACTTTAAAGTTCTGATGCTGGTCTATAAAGCTCTGAATGGTTTAGGACCAAAATACATCAGTGACCTCCTGACCCAGTATGAACCTTCCAGATCCCTCAGGTCATCTGGATCCGGTCTTTTATCAGTTCCCAGAGTCAGAACCAGACACGGAGAAGCTGCATTCAGCTTTTATGCTCCATATATCTGGAACAAACTCCCAGAAAGCCTCAGATCAGCTGAAACACTCAGTTTATTAAAATCCAGGTTGAAGACTCACCTGTTCTCAGCTGCATTTGAATAAAGCACCAAATCCACACTGTTTTACTTTTAAGCTTAAATTTCAAAACTTACATTTTAACTACTGATTTTATCTACTGTTCCTTCCTTTTTTTCATTTTAAATCATGCTTTTTATTTTTGTTTTTTAATGTCTCTGTAAAGCACTTTGAATCACCTTGCTGTTGAATTGTGCTATATAAATAAACTTGCCTTGCCTTAGTGATCCTGTATGTGTCATGAGTATTGGAACAGTTGAGACGCATTTTTTCTAAACACCGTGTCTCTGTGGCCTTTAAACCCCAAAACACGCTTCGCAGGTCACATTTGAAGGTCGAGTCGGTGTATCCTTCATGACCCAACCTATCCCAGAATTCATAGCGCAGGCCTGCCAATTCGTTTCCAACAATGGCGGCAGCTACTTAGTTTTAATATTACTCTTTCTGGGTCACAAAATTAACTTTAAGATATTTTCAATCGTGCATGTAGCTGTGTAAACTTCAAATATCTGCTCGGTTTATCAAGACATCACATATTTGCAAAAGTGCTCCAACGTTTTTCGAAGACATCTGTACCCACCATCTTTTTTTATCTTCATTTTTTTTCCTCCCATGTCCCTTGTGGGGCTCCATAACATCCAGATGAACAGAATCAACTTTTGGGGATTTATACCTGGATCATTGAGCATGCATCAAGACACCCTTGCTAGATTGTATCACGTCATCTCAACAAGAATAAATTAATTTGTTGAATTTCATGCAGATCCTACATGAAGCAATTATGTTCACCATAGAACCATAACATTATTTTAATCAAATTACAAGTTAGACTCTTGTAAATCTAACCACGCAATTTCACTTTTTTGAGTGAAGAAATTTTTTTCGGTTTGTTTTTATTTTATCAAACATAAGGCTGATTATACTGGACTGTATGATAAAACTGGACTGAATGAACTTCCCTGATTGAATGGCTCATATGGATGAAATAGCTAAACAGATCGCCCTACATACTATGAAAAACAGATGCAGGGCATTCATGATTAAATGATGACATGAATGCAGGCTGAATCTGCGTTATACAACCAGCAAATTCTCCTTTTACACAAGCGTTTCCAGTATGATTATGATGGGATCGTGGATTACGCAATGGTTGATCAAAATGAATGAGAGCAACTAAAACGTAGCACGAAGGTGACAGTGAAGGAAAAAGACAGATGCGCAGTAAGATTTAAAGTATGTGGCGGCATGAACGCTGACGGCCTGGAGAAGGCCAGGAGAAGGTTATTGGACTAGACCAGTGATGACACAAATGCTTGACGGCATGGGAAAGTGGAATTGGTCAAGCTTAGATTTAACCGGCAGCATCTTGGAGCAGAAAGATACATCTTCCTTATTGAACTTGCGTATAAGCTTCATACAGGCGTGAAACAACCTCAGTCCGGCAGCTAGAAATCCACCCAACACCAAAGCAACAGCTTGACGATCTGTAGGGTCCCACCCTAATAAGTATTAAAAGAGGTGTCAGAGTCTACTGCAACTTTCAGTCATGCTGCTATTCTTCGAATAGAAGAAAAAAAGGAGGAAAAAAATGTAAAAGGCCTCACTCCACTCTGCCTGCACTTTTTTCTTCACCTCTCTTGTGCACAGCAATTTTTTTTTTATTGTTGACCCCAGGTATTTAAACTTGCCTACCTCCACTACCTCTACTCCTTGTGGTTTATTTACTAAGAGGTTAAAAAAGCGATGACAGACTTGAGCAACACTGAGGAATAGCTTATGAGCGAAAAAATAAGACACGTTTCTAAGGACCACAGGATTTTCTTCTCTTTGGTAAAATAACAGAGAATTTAAATACCAATAGCTTCCACAATAGCAGATGGCAATAGCACTTAATGTAGCATTTGGATTTTTAGTTTTGAAGTTTTTCTAGCAACAGATTGCTCCAAGGTTTACATAGAAGTCACACCTGCTTGATTTGCTGTGGTGGCGGAAGTTTAATTATTTGCAGAAAAGTAATAACACTTCATTACAAGTCAGCACCCTGCATAAGCAATGAAGCTGCAATGCCATGCTACTGGAGGATCTAAAGCAAAAGTAAGCTGCATTATGGAGCCAGCTTTTTTTAATAGAGTGACTTAATATTGTTCAGGCTTTTACATATAAGCAGCATTTTTGATTATGGATTTGATAATACATTTTTGTGTGTTTACACTGTGTGTAAAATATTGTGGAACTGAGGGGGGGCTTTACAAAGCAAGGTTTTTTGAAACTTAAATGCTTAAATATTTGAAGCAATTGTTTCATAGTCATATCGAGTCTTTGAAAATGTCTGACACTTATTTCTATGACTCAGGAGATAGAACAGTAGATCCCCTGGCTGCTCCAGTCTACATGCCAAATTACAATTTACAGGGCATGTGGCCGCTGAAGTCTCCTCCTGAACGACAGGTGTCACCCATCAAACAATACTACATCAGGGCTGATATAAGAAGAGAAGAAGTCAAAACCCAACGCACAGAAATCAGGAAGGCACGGTCGTACATCCGTGTCTTCACGCAGTCGCCTCACTTTACTAACATCGAGACCAGGGCAGAAACAGCAACTTGCGATATCGGATAAGATGTCAATTTGGCGTCAAATTTGTTTGGTGGTGCGGTCAGAATAGTCATTTGTTCCTTTAGGGTGTTTTTTCAACCTTTGGACGTTACACCTTCGATCCCACCAATAATAACAGTAGAAGAGTATCATCACTCATCTGATGTTAGACCCAAATCGTGAACAACAACCTGAAGGGCCATTACCAGTGTCCGCGGCAACAACTTCAGGAACACAGCCAGTGACACACAAGTCAGCACAAAATGGAGAGTAACCACCAAGTTATTGTTATTGGACCCCAGGGTCAGAACGGGGCGGTCAACCTGTGCAGAACTGCAGAGCAGTTTAAGAACATGACAGTGCGACAGCTGAAGGAAAAAATATGTGAGAAGTTTCCACAGTTTGCAGGTAAAGAACACTGGCCGAAACACGAGTAACGCGCCTTTTCCGACCTGATGGCAGAAGACAACAGATAGCAATGTACCGTCTGAAATGTAGTTTTATTGATGCATATTAACACCGTTTAAAGGTTTTCTAAAAAAAGATACAAATTAAACTGTGTTGGGTCGAGACCAAGCTTTATTACATATGAAAACATTATAACGCTTCTTTACAAGTTAACATTCTATATTTACATTAAACAAGTAAGCAGCAATAACGTGTTACTGTCAAATCTAAAGCTAAATTAGGTGCCATTATGCAGCACAGTTTAATAGATCAACTGTTTGTCAATGAGAACAAAAATTAAACAGTACACAAAAAAACAAACAAAGAAGAAGACACTAAACATCTGGCTAAACACACTACATTGCTCAAGTATGTGTACTTCATGATTACCATTAAGCTTTGTTTTTAGGTTAAGCTGTCATTAAATGTGTTTTCCACCATCAGTGATTTTAGAAAGCCTCCAATTACCAAACTTACACTCTTTAGGTAGTCTATAGCTGCAAAACTAAAACACTAAACATACTATTAAAAGTAACCCCATGCTTGTGTGTGTGTGTGTGTGTGTGTGTGTGTGTGTGTGTGTGTGTGTGTGTGTGTGTGTGTGCGCAGGAAAGGAGGCTCCGAGGCTGATATTCAGAGATAAGAATCTGGATGAAGATGATGCCCTTCTGTCTTACTATGGAATCCAGCACAAGTCTGTCATCCAAGTAGTAATAAGGCTTCCTGGAGGAGGTGGACATATTGATGAAAACAGTGGGATGGGGGACAAGACTGGCAAAAATCGAAGTATGGAATCTCTGAAGTTATCATTTTAATAACACAACTAGATGCTGTGCAGGTCCAACTGTGATAAATTTTTATTCAACTTCCAAATCACAAATTTCTGTTTTACTTTTTTACAATTATTTACGTGCCTGTTCTTGAAGTGGCAGGTAAAGTTTGCTCATCATATAAGACATCTGTTGAAAGGAGGCTTAGAGAATAGAATATGCTTTCTATGGTATTGAGGGTATGGATGTTTTGAAAATCCAATTTTTGTGATTTTGTTTGTTGTTTGCTTTTTGCTTCTTTGCCACAAAAACTAGTTAAACTTTCCCTCTTGAAGCTTAAAACAAGTTCACCACATATGCACCATTTTAATTTATAGCAAGAATAAATTGTGTATTCCTCTATATTTTGTATAAAATTTGTCTTTTTGCTAACAACTGCAATAGAAACACACCTGATTGTACAGATGACGTGTGAATTCTTGCAAATGTGATAGAGATAGAAAGTGAAACTTGGTGTCAGTGGACCTGAAAAACTCACTCAACACATATTAATGGTTGACCTTGTCAGATATTTTCAGCCTGACTCACAGGATCAGAGACAATTGTGTTTATGCTGTTTGTGTTTGTTTGGTGTGTATTTGTTTTCTGGAATAACAAGTTCTTTCAAAGCATTCATGACATGTTCTTTGTTTGCTCAGGCTGAATAAGGAAAACATGGTGTGAAGTGAAATTATTTGAAAAGGTAAACTGTCAAAGGCAAAAGTTCAAAAAATAAATCTCACAAAATGTAATTTATCTATTCTATGAACCTATAAACTCTGCCTCTTCTCCATACACCCAATGTAAAGTTGTCTGTTGTTTGTACAAAGAACATTGGTTCATCTCTTGAGCTTAAGTTTGAAAACTTAGAAGAAAGTGGCTCCTTCAAAGCAAAATATAAATAAATTGTTGAAAAAAATGATGGTTTTTACACAATCCTTTACCTGACAGAGACATCAGCTTTTCAATGCACAGGTCAGTGGACGTTTTAATTATGATTCCAATCTAGCAGGAGTGTGTTAGCTGAACAGACTCGCAGGGTAAAGCCGGATCTTGCTGGCGTTTTAGTATATGGCTACAGGTGTTTAGAGAGAAAAATAAAAAAAACATGACTTTTTAAAGCTTTAATATAGTGAGTGGTGAGTAAGACCTTCACTATCCTCAGAGATATTGGATTTCAGAAAGACCTTTCATCCAAAGGTTATTCCACTTCGAAATGACTGGGTTCTGCCCCATTTCAAAACTGCTTTGATGATCTTTGTACAAACGACAGAGGATAAAAGAACTTGGAAAAATAAGAAGAATTTATGTGAAACTAAAAGTATCCTCAGCCCTCTGGCATCAGACTCTGGTGTCTGCTGAGCGCAGACAACTTGTGTCAGTGTCATTACCATTATTATTGACAGAATCTAAAGGAGCACAGAAATTCTCACTCAAAAAAAGCTAAAAATGGCGATGATCTACTGGGTCAAGGTTCAAGGACTAAGGGGTGAAACGAAGTGGATCGATCTGTGCAACACTGATGAGGAGTTTACCAGCATGACCATGAAACATCTGAAGGAAAAAATAAGGCACTGTTTTTCATATATGTCTGATATCTCAGGTAAAAGCTCTGAAAGACAGAGTCAAAGCTTGCTGTAATTTGACATTTTTACCCTTGAGCAGTGGTGTTATATGTCTGTGCATTTCTAGATAATTATACAGATGAATTTCAATGTATATGCTTCTTTGTGGTTCACTTCTCACTGGAATATATCACTCAGTGGACTCAAAGTCTTTAAATACCACATGGACACTACTTCAGTTCATGACATCATGTTCATTCAGTAAATGATTCAACTCAGCAAAAAGAAAAATGTCCTTGAGTTACTGACAGTTACAAAAAAGTGTGTCCTTCTCTTTGCATTTCCCCCCATTGTCACTAATGTTTGTTTGTTTTTTCTTTATTCGTTTTCTTAATTTAGTGCCTCTTGTCAGGAGGTGTCAGTAGTTCTTATCATAGTTTAATCCCCATGAAAAACTCTCCCAAATTTGGACAAGAAGGCTATTAAATAAAAGTTATGAATTACACTTGTTTACTTAAACTTAATTGTTCAACTTTGGTTCTTGTTTTTAAAAAGTCATTTTTGACAAATCCTGTATTTGTTATAACTTTGTGTTATGTGAACTTTTCAGAGATAAAAAAAATACTACTATAAGCTTTATTTTTGTATAAACAGCCTGTTCTCAAGGAGATAATAATCAGCAGATTTTGGATGGATACCAAAAAATCTGTTACATTTGAAGCATTGTTTGTTTGAGGATGAGCTCCTTTATTTAAGGATGAGAATTTTAACCAGCACATTTCATTGTCTTTATTCTATTTAAAACAGCATGTTAGTTATATGTATGTATACATATGAAAACACTGTTTGTTTGACATTTGCTGGAATAGCTTGTATGTGTTAATACTAATAAGTACTATATTTTGTTCTTTTAAAAAAAAAAACAATAGTTAAATATGCATCCTTACAATATCAGTGTTGTTGTGTTATTCTGTCATCAATGTTTATTGATGCCACAACTTCTCTTTAAATCTCATGGATTTTTTTTTTCTGTTGTTTAAGCACGGGTTTTGTACATTTCTATATACCTTTATGTTGAAAGTGGATTGTTTTCAGCAATGCTGATAAAAACACATTTCATTAGTTTTATTTATATATAGCAGACATTTTTCTGTTTTGCTTCTACTCTGCTGTGAATCTCTCAAAAGAAATCTAAAAGAAAAAGTCAAGCATGACAACCATAATATGTAATGAATGTTGGCTTTTATCTCTGTGGCACACAGGGTTGGCTGGTTTTCTGGGAGCCACACAGTCAATCATGGGACAGTATACTGCCCTCCTTCATGTCAGCCCCCTGAACATAAGGGAGGGCAGTATAGTTGTAGTTTAGGACTTGAGAAGGAACTTCAAACACTGCCAACAGAACTCATGCACTTTCTGTTTTAGGAAGTGAAATGTTCGTGTCTTTTTTGTTGTTTTTGTTTTCCTTGCATTTTGTACCTTGGGGCCACTTAATAATTTGAAAAAGAGAGTCCAAGAGAGACTGACTTTTTCAAAAAAAAGAGTTTGTAATGGTCCACTACTTTGAGAAAAACTGCTGTATACAGAATGTTAGAGTAGCATTTCTCAACATAAAATTGCAACCAGTTTGGGACTTTGTAGTTTTTAACTGCGTCCACAAATATCACTTAGACTCCGTCTGTGGAAGCCATGAATGTGTTTTACAGAAAAAGAGATTTGTGATTTGAAATGTGATTTATATTTTTTGCTCATCAGTTATTTTCCTACTAGATATCAATGTTTTGTTTTTGGGGGAGGATGATCGCATTACTTAGAGAAAGCTGGGTCACATGGTTATGGGTTATGCCAGGTGGTTCATATAAGGAGCTGTTCGCCTGTGTAAAGACAGACTGAGATAGTTGCCATATTTTTTTTTTAACCCTTGTTTTCTTTCGATCACTGTGATTATTTAGAATACATTTTGTGCGCGTTATTACGAGTTGAATTTTGTGTATCGTTG
>NW_024584787.1:5000-12621 GCF_018398535.1 Haplochromis burtoni
CAGAAATCGGAAAAGTCCAATTTTGGGGGAATGAGCCCTCTGCGATCTGAGCGTCCATTCAGCTCCCTCTCTTTGTCTCGCAGTATTTGCTCGCCCTCGTGACCTTCCTTTGATGCCGCAGCGGTGCCGGCCTTCCCGGCGACTCTGCATTCACAGAACCCCTCAATGGGCCTTTTATGGCACCATTGTGTCAGCTGGAGTGTTTGAGCCATTCACAAAGAGCTGGAGAGCAAACATGAGGCAAACAGCTGGATGTGAGTGTCAGAGTCTTCAGACAGGCGGGGGAATGGGATTAACGGGACATTCATTAAAAAGGAGATTAGATGAGTTAATGGGGTTTGTTTGTGATAGATTAACTTCTCTTCCTGTGGTTTATTTACTCATCGGCTGGTTTCTCTGTCCCCCGGATCAGGGTGAAACAGCAGACCCCTCGAAGGGCTTTTAGCCACGCCCCTTCACAAACTTTGTCTTTCAGCACATTTCTAATTCAGGCAGCGGGACAGAGACTTTAGTTTAGCTGCTGAATTAGAAGGCACCAAGAAACTGCACCAAGAAAATATCACAGCCATCAAAAATATGAAATTATTTCTAATTTCAGGAGCTAAACTCTGTAGTTCCTCTGCCGTCCAGCAGAGGCAGTGGTGAGTCAGTCTCCATAGCCTGATGTACAGACTGTTCATGACACCTGTACAGGGGGAGGACGTTTCTATAACTCACCTGTTTGCATGATTAGGGGCAGGGTTTTGTTTTGTTTGTACACAAATAGAATCAACAACACCAACAATAATAATAATGTAAAGTTTAAATGTCACCTCCCCTATAACATCAACAGGTTAGCAGCACGGACACACAAGTTACATACAATCATTTACAAATATAATAAATATACTGTTAGAAATTAAAAGTATTGAGTGCAGCGATGGACTGAAGCTGCTGGTAGTCCAATAAACAGGTCCTCTGTATTTAAGAATGTCAGAGTGCAGGTAAATCACTAATCACATATACACACTTATACATACAGAGATGTGTATTATATATTCACATTAACAAGATCCAGGGTTTTCTAAAAAAGAGGAGCAGATGAAGAAAGTCTGTTTGAGAAATAGAAAAATTTATTTTGAATTAATGAAATTCTATGAAGATATGATTGACATGTAGCAGCCCACACACTAGTACTAGACATTATGTGTGGATAAATGAAAAATTAATGTAATATCAACATACAGGAACAATTTATAGAATGCCGAGCTCTGCTCAGAATATCGACTTCATCGACTTTCTGCAGACAAATTCAGGATTTTGTGAAATATAATATATGAATATAAAGTGACAGTTTGTTAGCATAACTCTTCTTTTGCTTCTCTTATAAGGTCATCAGAGTGAGATAAGTGTCAGCTGCAAACATCAGAGGGAGTACATTTTTACACACAGTTTCAAAATCATGAATGTAAATTAAAAATAAGAGCGGGCCTAAAACCCCACACACAAGCTCCCTTTGAATTCTGGTTATTAACAATGACCCGTTTTTCTCTTATTGTTATCTAATATTTCCAGTTCCAATTTTATTTAATTTTGTTAAAAGCATTTTAAACTGAACTGTGTCAAACACCTTTGACAAATCTAGGAACAAACTAAGGGAATATTTTTATCATCCAACCCTGTAGAAAGGCCAGCACTGAAGACATTTTTTCTATAAATCCAGAACGGTGATTATACAATATTATTATCAGACAGATGTTTTCAAATTCTTAGTACTTTGGAAAAAAAACAGGTGAGAGGCCGACAGTTAAAGAAACTAGATTTGAATAAAGGACTTTATGTTCTTTTTAAACCTTGTTTTTAAACACAACACGTGTAAAGGGTTCAGTGATAACAGGAGCGACTTGTCTCGCCGTGGTCAGCGGCGTGGTCAACATTTTTAGTGTTATTTGAAAAACCTCTGTAGGAGCTGGAGGGTCAACCACACCTGAACAAGCACAAATGTGGTAAGTGTGGCCTCTGTGACTGACGGGTGGATGCTGACAAAGGTGGATGCTGAAAAGTGGATGCTGACACAGGTGCATTCTGACAGGTGGATGCTGACAGGTGGATGCTGACACAGGTGGATGCTGAAAAGTGGATGCTGACAGGTGGATTCTGACAGGTGGATGCTGACACAGGTGGATGCTGAAAAGTGGATGCTGACAGGTGGATTCTAACAGGTGGATGCTGACACAGGTGGATGCTGAAAAGTTGATGCTGACACAGGTGCATTCTGACAGGTGGATGCTGACACAGGTGCATTCTGACAGGTGGATGCTGACACAGGTGGATGCTGAAAAGTGGATGCTGACAGATGGATTCTGACAGGTGGATGCTGACACAGGTGGATGCTGAAAAGTGGATGCTGACACACGTGGATGCTGACACAGGTGGATGCTGACACAGGTGGATGCTGAAAAGTGGATGCTGACACACGTGGATGCTGAAAAGTGGATGCTGACACACGTGGATGCTGACAGGTGGATTCTGACAGGTGGATGCTGACAAGTGGATGCTGACACAGGTGGCTGTAGCTGCTAGCTTCAGCTGAGCTCCACCTCTGGACTGCAATAGGGCTGCTGGAGCCTTCAGGATCATTTAGCGACCAATCATACGTTTGCTATGAGGTGAGATGTGGGCGTGGCCTTCAAAGCACGAGCATCGGGGTTTCCTGTGTCTCTGACAGAAGGTCGGGTTTCAGAGTCCAGCTCCACGCTGCAGGAGGAGGAAGAGCGAATTCGGCTCGACAGAAGGTTTTTTGTGCGCCATCCTCGTCCTCCTGAAGGACGCCACAGACTGCGAGCTGTGTTCTTCCTGCTCGGCCGGCCCAGGCTAAGAATAGTCTGATGCTAATGTCCTGCTGCTGGTGCACAATGAGCTCCTTCAGAGAGACAGAAGAACCAGATTTAACTCTGGTGTTTACTGTGAAACCCTCGGTCACTTAATCTCACTCGCCGCCTCTAAATCTGCTCAGGATATTTTAAACACGTCCCACTCGCTGCTGAATTTAACCAGCCGTTATTTTTCACCTCTGTGGCTCCTCCACACTGACCTCCTCTCCACCGCTTCCTGTTGTCCATCCTCCGTCAGCTACACTGACAGGTGCAGTAATGTGAAGGGGGCAAAGCCACGTGTGTGACTTAGTTTGAGCCGCCCTTCTTGTCTTATCTCTGCCTTCAAAAGTTGATCCTGCAGGTCTGGAAGGACGGCGTTGGAGGAGCACTCAGCAGCCCATCAATCATCTTCATTTATCAGAGTTTTCCATGAATGGAGGGATGAAGGAGGGCAAATACACACTAAGAAACTTGGGCAGGGAGGCAACGGCAGCTCAGAGGAGAGGGAGGGGCTAATGTGACGGTAAATATCGGCCTATCGTTGTTTGAGTTTCTTGTTTTTCAGCCGGGGCTGAAACGAAGGAGAGAGAGGGCGTGGACTTTAGAGGGCACGAGGTCACGCTTTGTGTATTTGTCGTGTTCAGCAACGGAAGCACGTACAGGTCTTTGTTTACACACTGCACAATCTCAGGTTTTTATTTTATTTTGACCTCCTGCTCACGACCTGTGACGTATCCAGAGTATCGGCAGACACGCCTCCTCTATATGTCCCAACGCTGAGGTCATGGAAAATAAAAAAGCCATGTGGAAGGAGAAGTCTTCTTCTTAAAGGAAGAGTGTAGTGTGTGTGTGTGTGTGTCTGTGTGTGTGTGTCCAGCTGAAGGCTAATGATAGCAACATGCTAATGCAGAATAGAATGGGTGGGAGTGATCACAGGTGTAAAACGCCATCACACCTGGCCCTGTGGTGCAGGTTGGTGGGTAGGAGTCTGTCGCGTGTAGCTCATAGTTCGCGGTCGGTGCCGGGCTTGCAGGACAAAGCGTGAGGAAGAGGAGGAGGAGGAAGGCTCAACAGCTCTTAGTTTTTGTTCACAGAGGCTGACGATTACTGCAGGTGTTCTCACATCAAACACATCTGGACACATCTGTTCTCAGCCTGCTGTCTGAGCAGCCCGACGTAGACTTATACTGGTTTGTGCTGCCATTTAACTGGGACCATTTTCTCTGTTTTCCTGGAGAGCTGGAATGAGATTGGTCAGGGTGTGGAAGCTGAAGAAGAGGGAGGAGGTATGGGAGTGTTTTCTCAGAGTTGGGTCATAAAGAGGTGGTGGGAGTGGAGGTGGGGTGTGTTTGCGTGCCACCACACGGGCGGAGCTGCAGCTCACTGAGTGCTTACAGAGCAGCAGAGCGTCACCATGGCGTCCACCTCAGTGATGGTTGAAGTAATGGTCGTAGTTTGAGTGACACAGCTGGAGCTGCTGATGAACTTGGCCCTGTTGAAAGCGTCAGGTTGGAGGACTTCCTGTGATCTCTGAGCGCTCTTCCTCTTCATAAATCTCCACAGCTGTTAAACGGGTGACCCCGTCACCGTCAGTGGGCGTGTTCCACGCTAGGCCATGCTGAGGTGTCCACGGAGGCCTGACAGAAACAAGCTGGCAGCTGCATACATCAGGGCCAACAGCTGGAGGGCCTCAGCACTCCCAGACACCATTAACAGCCAGTCCGTCACACTGGGAATGTTCGGCACGCCGAGGAGACTTCTGTCAGTGTGATGGACATCGCACGGTCAGAAACAGGAAGCTGCTCTCTGTCACTGCTTCAGCAGGGATTTACAAACGTTGTCTTTCTGTTGCAGGCAGAAAAAACGCTGACAGCGTTCATTCGAACCCAAACTAACGGCTAAACCTTGTTAAACTGCTGAACCACAGTCATCAACGTGAAGCTGAGTCTGTCATTGGCCAGAGCCGACTGACCCTCGATCACCAGCTGCAAACGAAAACACCGAGGTCAACGAATCGCCATCCGCTCGGCTGCGACGCTTAAACCAGCGTCAGCCTCCAAACTCCGTGAAGCTCGTTACTGATTACTCATCAGTGTGTCCCAAACTGAGGAGGAAGAGGAGGGACTGAGATCAGCTGTGATGACCTGTCAGCACTGTGATTGGCCGCCGACATCTTCTCTCACTCTGGATGTTGACCTCTGACCTCTACGTTCATGTTGTGGTCTGGAGCTCATTTCCGTGAACCTCTCTGTACTCGGTCTCCGTTATCGCTCCTCCTCTTCTTCCTCCTCCTGTAATTAAAGAATGTGACCCAGCCGTCTGTTCTGATAACGGCTGGATGGAGCGCATGAAAGAGGAGCGCATCAGGAACGTGGAGAAAGTCGAGGTCACAGGATGGGAAGCCTCCCTTCCTTCTGCTCCGTCCTCCCTTCGTGCTCAGCTGACTTCTCCTCTGAGGGAGGGAGGGTCTTATCTGTCACAAGCTGGAAAAATGTTTCCTTTTTCCAGAACACATGAAACGGCCCGGAGAATGCGTGCAGCGCTGTTATAAATCCTCACGTCTTCTGCAGTCAAATCCAGAAAAAGTGCAACTTTTAACTGAAAGCTGTGAGATTGTTAGCATAGACTGTAAATAAAGATGTACATAACCACGGTGACATTGGGTATGGAGGATTTGGGCGCTGAGTGCTGAAGATAAGTTTTCCCGTTATGGTTGTAGATGCATTTTTTCTTGGGGGAAATCAGTGTTTTCACCACGGCGACGTTCCTGGAAGGCGCCCTCGTCTCTCGCCCCGACACGTTTGTATGTCGGAGCTTTCGGCGCCGTGCCTAACAGCTGAGGACAGAGCCGTGAACTTTACATGACTGACATGTTTGAGCATGTACACGCCGGCCGCCTAGGAGCAGGCTGTGGCCTTGACTGCGGTGGAGCTTCAGGATGCGGACTCGTTTCTACGCCCAGGATTTAGGCCTGGAACAGCTTGTAGAAGAATCAGAACCAGCGTTGATATTTTCATGGATGCGCACTGATCCTCGCTCTGCTCACGGAGGGATTGCGCTCTTTTCATGACCTCGCAGGTCGGCTAGCTCGGGGCTAGCTTTGGCTTTTCCAGCTGTGATGTGGGAGTGCTCCACCAGAGCCCGAAGCCATGTAATGTTGTGTTTGTGTGTCAGGGCCGCATGATGGCACTTTATAAAAAACGACCTGCTTTTTGTTCTCATGTTTTTCACATCAGAAGCACAAACTGAGGTTTTTATCTGAACCTGACTCGCAGTGTCTGACGCTTGCTGAGAATGGTAGTTTTAATCAGTAATGCACTATCCACATATCACCAACACGCGGAGCGTCACAGCTGTCACCTGACAGGAACGCCGGTGGCCTAGGCAGGGATAGCTCAGTAGGTAGAGTGGTGGCCCCATGATCGGAAGGTCGGGGGTTCGACTCCACTGAACGGCTACCCTGAGGTACCCCTGAGCAAGGTACCGTCCCTACACACTGCTCCCCGGGCGCTGCACTGGTGGCTGCCCACTGCTTCACTGGGTGAATGGGTTAAATGCAGAGGAACTATTTCCCTATGGGGACTAACACGCACACTACACTTTAACCTGTCCCACGGGCACCAGAGATATGTTTCAGCCGGCACAAGGCAAGAGCCATAACTGAAGTTCACAGTTTAGTGATCTGAAGGATGAATTTCAGTGTGGTGTGATTGGAATTCCAGCAGAGAATTAGACAGTTCTGCCCCGCCCCCGCTGCCCCGAGGGAGGACGGATGTCGTTAGTGCACTAACTTTAAATTCATAACTCAGACCTGATTCCATCTGTTCTCCTCCACTTATCCTTGTCAGGGTCGGGGACAGACAACCATTCATACTACTGTGGGAGCAGAACACACCAGCCTGATGCTGGAATCAAACTCGGGACCTTCTTGCTGCGAGGCATCGGTGCTAACCTGTTTCTGCTGTGCGCTGATGTTGTCCCTGGGTTTATCCGTTCCCATGGAGACTTTAGAAACGTCCTTGAAGGCGCTGAATAGTTTGGATGAATAAATGTTACAGATGGACTGTGAGGAATGAAACACACACACACAGCAGCTGGCGTGTCTCCTGTACTGATAAACTGTACGAGGAGTGAATCAGTGGTTCTTGTTGTTAGCAGCTGCTTTTTGCTTTGGCCCTGCAGTCCGTCTGCAGACTCAGATTACACAGATTAGAACTCAGATTAGCCACATGGCTGTCCAGCTGACCCCTGAGATGGACTCAGGGAGCACATCTGCGCAGACAGATGCAGCTGCTGCTCGTGTCTTTATAAGACGGCCTACATTTCCGTGAGTTGTGTACTTTATCGAAGTACTCCGATATGTAAATGTCATGTACTCAGAATCTGCACTTTGTTCATATTTCACAGCTTTTAAATGTTCCTGCATTCCACAAGGTGACCAGGTCACATGATCTCTGTGGTGCAGGTGACTATAACCTGTGTGACTTCAGTGCATCAGGTGACCTTCGTACTGCTCTCTTATTGGTGTTTGCTGAAACGTCTCCTCCTCCTCACGCTGTCCCTTTGTTGTGCGTCTCCATGCTTATCGCCATAGTTACCTGTGGCACCAGGAATGTGGAGCCACCAAGGAATGTGTACAATTATTAAACCAGTGAGGGGCCAGACACACACACACAGACACACACACACACACACACACACACACACACACACACACACACACACACACACACACACAGACACACACAAACAGACACACACAGACA
>NW_024584788.1:0-12611 GCF_018398535.1 Haplochromis burtoni
ATGGCCACCATGGTCACCACCCATCTTGAGGAGTTTGCCCCCTCACATATACTAATGTGCCACAAACATGACTTTAATATCACCAACCATTCCCATTTTATTACGGTGTATCCATATAAATGGCCCACCCTGTAGTTTATGTCTTTTGTACTTTCAAAACAAAACTCGTCTGTCTAAACACATTTTTTTTTAAAAGTACTATTCTTATTATTTTTTAAAACGTAATTTTAACCAAAATGTTTGTTAAATATAAAAGCAGTTTACTTATGTTGTTAAAGAAAGGCTAGATTTGACATTAATAGATGCCGCAGATGTTTAAAAGCTGCAGGTTACAATAGAATTTAAAGCTGATTTGTTAAAACAAGTGAAAAGACCATTGCAATAATTCAAACTGGAAGAAATAAAAGGATGAATAATCATCTCAAGTTCAGCTTTTGACACCTGTCTGGGTCTCACCTAATCTGAGTTTTGCAATATTCCTTAGATGATAAAAAACAGTTCTGAACTAGCTGTTAGGAATATTGCTCAAGCGTCAAATGTGACACTGAGGTTTCTATGGCTCTATTTAACAGAAGGGTCTAAGAAGCTGATATGCTGCCTAATTTCTGAAATCAGAAAGCAATAGTTAAAGTTTCTGTTTTATCAGAGTTTAGCTGGAGGAAGTTGTTGTTTAAGCATTGCTTGATTTCTGTCAGGCAATTAATTAAACTAGACAATTATTATATACAGAGAAAAAACAGTATAACTGAATGTAATCAGCATAGAGATCAGAGGAAATATTATTGTAGCACTTAATGATTTGATGTAGGGGGAATATATAGAGTAAAAAGAAAATTAGACCCAACACGAATCCCTGAGGTACTCCACATGGTAGAACTGTTGATTTGGACATCACTTTATTCATATGAACAGTAAAAGATCTTTCAGAAATATATTACGTGATCCATTTTAAAACAACACCAGTAATCCCAAACAAGTTCTTGAGGCTGTTTATCATGATACTCTGATCTACAGCAGTTTGAATATTGGCCTGTAACTGTTAGGAAGGGATTGATGCAAATGAGGTTTCTTTAATATTGGCTCAACAACAGCTTGTTTAAAGAAGCTGGGAACTGAGCCAGTATGAAGAGAAATATTTAACATTTCCGCCCTGTAATGTAACAGGAGTAAAGGAGAACCAAGTTTCAGTGGTAAGTAAACTGTAAGCTTGATACTGAGAAGATGATGAGAGATAGTTGACTTGGTGGTAATGACCTTATTTGTGAAATAATTCAAAAACTCATTACAACCAAACGTTGAGTAAACTGGTGTATTAGTAGCATCAGGAGAAACAATAGTCTTAATTGTGTTGAAACAAGAATTTAGGATTTTTCTTTCTTGAAGCTATAAGGTGTGCAAAAATACTCTGTTCTGGAACTTAGATTGTTTAAGATGTAACCTATGAACCTCAAGCTTGGAAGCCTTCCACAAAAGTTCTAACTTGCGAAAGTATCTCCTAAAATTACGAACATCCATCCATCCATTCATTTTCTTCCGCTTATTCAGGGCCGGGTCGCGGGGGCAGCAGCCCAAGCAGAGAAGCCCAGACCTCCCTCTCCCCAGCCAAATACTCCAACTTGTCCGGGGGAACACCAAGGCGTTCCCAGGCCAGCCAAGAGATATAATCTCTCTAGCATGTCCTGGGTCTGCCCCGGGGCCTCCTCCTGGTGGGACATGCCTGGAACACCTCACCCAGAAGGCATCCTTGTCAGATGCCTGAACCATCTCAACTAGCTCCTTTTGATGTGGAGGAGCAGCAGCTCTACTCTGAGCCCCTCCCAAATGGCAGAACGTCTCACCGTATCTCTAAGGGAGAGGCCAGCCACCGTTCAGAGGAAGCCCATTTCCGCCGCTTGTATACGTGATCTCGATTTTTCGGTCACTACCCACAGCTTGTGACCATAGGTGAGGGTAGGGGCGTAGATCGACCAGTAAATTGAGAGCTTCGTTTTTACACTCAGCTCTCTCTTCACCACAACAGACCGGTACAGCGTCTGTATCACTGAGGCCACTGCACCAGTCCGTCTGTCGATCACCCGCTCCCTTCTCCCATCACTCGTGAACAAGACCGCGAGATACCTAAACTCCTTCACTTGGGGGAGGAACTCGTCCCTGACCCGGAGTGGGCACTCAACTCTTTTCCGGCTCAGGACCATGGCCTTAGATTTGGAAGTGCTGATTCTCATTCCCACCGCTTCACACTCGGCTGTAAACCATTCCAAGGTGAGCTAGAGGCCATCACCTGATGAAGCCAACAGAACCACATCATCTGCAAAAAGCAGAGATGAGATCCTGAGACCACCCAAGCCCATCACCCACCAGGAACAAGTCCGACTTATTGCCGGCTATGCGGATCAAGCTCTTGCAACGGTTGTATAGGGACTGAATGGCCCGTAGCAATAGGCCAGACACCCCATACTCCCGGAGCACCCCGCACAGGAGCCCCCGAGGGACACGGTCAAATGCCTTCTTCAAGTCCACAAAGCACATGTAGAGTGGTTGGGCAAACTCCCATGCACCCTCAAGTATCCTCGAGAGGATAAAGAGCTGATCCAGTGTTCCACGACCAGGACGAAAACCACATTATTCCTGCTGTATCTGAGGTTCGACTGGAACGGACTCTCCTCTCCAGCACCCTGGCATAGACTTTCCCTGGGAGGCTGAGGAGTGTGATTCCCCTGTAGTTAGAACACACCCTCCGGTCCCCTTTCTTAAAGATGGGGACCACCGCCCTGGTCGGCCAGTCCAGGGGTACTGCCCCTGATCTCCACGCAACATTGTAGAGACGTGTCAACCAAGACAGCCCTACAACATCCTGAGCCTTCAGGAACTCGGGGCGGACCTCGTCCAGCCCTGGGGCTCTGCAACCAAGGAGTTGTTTCACTGCCTCAGTGACCCCGCCCCCAGAGACTGGCGTGTCCAGAACATATGGCCGCAGATCTGATGATCCAATTACAAAATCGATCATCAGCCTGTGCCCTATAGCATCCTGGTGCCACGGGCACTTATGGACACTCTTATGTTGGTGTTCGTTATAGCCAAACTATGGTTTGCACAGAAGTCCAACAACAAAACACCACTCGGGTTTTGATCCGGAAGGCCGTTCCTCCCAATCACACCCCTCCAGGTCTTACACTCATTGCCCACATGAGAATTGAAGTCTCCCAGTAAGACAACAGAGTCGCCATGGAAAGCACCCCCCAGCACTTCACCCAGGGAGCCCAAGAAGGCTGGGTACTCTGAACTGCTGCTTGGTGCATAAGCACAGACGACGGTCAGGACCCATTCCCTGACCTGAAGGCAAAGGGAACAAACCCTCTCGTCCACTGGGAGAAACTGCAACATACCAGCAGCAAGCCGAGGGGATACCAAGATACCCACCCCAGCCTGACGTCTCTCACCAGGGGCAACTCCAGACTAAGACAGAGTCTAGCCCCTCTCCAAGAGGCTGGTTCCAGAGACCAGGCCATGCGAGGTGAGCCCGACTACATCTAGCCGGTACCTCTCAACCTCACGCACTAGCTCAGTCTCCTTCCCCACCAGAGACGTGACATTCCATGTCCCAATTGCTAGTCTTGGTAGACAGGGATCGGTCCACCAGGACCTCCGCTCCTGTCCACCACCCAGCTCACATTGCACCTGACCCCTATGGTGCCTCCTGCATGTGGTGGGCCTGCAGGAAGATGGGCCCATGTCCCTTTTTCGGGCTGTGCCCGGCTGGGCCCCATGGACTAAGGCCTGGCCACCAGACGCTCGCCCTCGGGCACCCTCCCCGGGCCTGGCTCCAGGACCGGAAACCCTATCCCAGGCAGGGTGAACTGTTCCCTCAATGGTCATTTTATAGGGGTCTTCTGAATCGCTCTTTGTTTGAGGAGTCACTCATTACTGATGAGTGGCTCATCAGTGAGGTTTGTATAGTGTGCCTAAAATGTTGCATAATTGAATTTTGAAGCGCCCACTGCATATTTTGAAGTGAAAATTGCATACTTTAAAGCGCCAATTCATAATATGCATTCGCGTTGGTCGCACATCGAGGTGCGAATGTGCACGCGACCACCAGAGGCGTCTGGTGCTTTTTGGTCGCGTCTATTGCGTTCGGTGGGAATGCACCATAAAACTGTACCAGCAAGCTGCACAAGCAGCAAAGCCAATCACAGGCGTGATCTTGTCCATTCAACAAATAAAAAGTAAAGTTTTTGGTAGTGCTTCCTGAGTTTAAATAAGGAGAAAACATCTATATTAAATATGTTGAGATTAGCCTGTTATTTCTTTATGTTTCTTTACCTGCAGATTGGACTGTAATGCACACCGCTCACAGATAATTTGTGTTTCTGTTTATGTGTCCTCAGTTTCCCAGCATGCTCTGGCTGTAGTGGTGGAGGTGAATGAGGGGGAGATGTCTGTTCTGCTCCCCTGTCATTACTCAGGTTTATTACCAGAGTACCCCATAGTGATGTGGACTCGCAATGATCTTCATCCCAAAAGTGTCCATGTGAGACAAGAAGAAACAGATAATCCTACAGGACAAAACCAGCGTTACAGTGGGCGCACATCAATGAGGCCTGATGCTCTGAACACTTTAGACTTGAGCCTCACTCTGAAAAACCTCCAACTGACAGATAGTGGAAACTACACCTGCACCATCGGTGATAAAAGAAATGAAAAAGAAATGAGACTGGGAGATGTACAGCTGCAAGTCAAAGGTCAGCAGTACAGTGTAACTCCACCTGTAAGAAGCTGGAACGGCAGAAATTAAAGATTTTCATCCAGGGCATCCTTATAGCCTCTAGTTAGGAAGGGTTTAGGATGTTTCCATGTGGAACCTACAAAACAGTCTAACACTGATGCTAGTGCTGAGTTAAAGCACAGTAACATGCTGGACAAACACACTAATGATATCTTACATTTTACCTTTATCTAAGGCAAACTATAGTTTTTAAACACTGGTCTATTTTCAATTCACTTCAAAAGTTTACATTTTGCTTGAGGCTCTGTTTACCTAAAAGAGAAGGATATACCTTAGAAATATTAGATTCAATCTGGGTGCCATCCAGGAGGCATCCTTGTCAGATGCCCGAACCACCTCAACTAGCTCCTTTTGATGTTGAGGTGCTGTGACTATACTCTGAGCCCCTCTCGGATGTCCAAACTCCTCACCTTATCTGTAAGGGAGAGCCTAGCCACCTTTCGGATGAAGCCGATTTCAACCACTTATATCCGTGATCTCGTTCTTTCAGTCACTGAAAACATAAGTGAGGGTAGGGACGTAGATTGACCAGTAAATTGAGAGCTTTGCTTTTATGCTCAACTCTCTCTCTCTGTTACTGGTCCATCGGTACAGCATCGGCATCACTGCAGCCACAACATCAATCCATCTGTCGCTCTCCCGTTTCATTCTCCCCTCACTGAAAAAGACCCCAAGATACTTGAACTCCTTCACTTGGGGCAGAAACTTGTCCCTGGCTCGGATTGTACACTCCATCCTTGTTCCACAGGTAGAAATTCTGTCCATAAAATTTCTGAACCGAATCACTGACAAAGGGCTTTGATCCCCCTATAGTTGATGAGAACTACCAACCCGGTCTGCCAGTCCAGAGATACTAGCCCTGATCTCCATGTAACATTGTAGAGGCATGTCAAGCTACAACTGCCTCAGATGACAGCTCAGCACCTCTCTTTGCCCAAGTGAAATTTGACATTTTTGAATAAATCTGAATTGAATAGTATGGAATTGAACTGGAGAATTATTAAAAACTTCAAATCTTCACCTTCACTGCAGTGAAATGATAGAGATCAATAAAGAAACTGGTGATTCGGAATGTTGCTTTAAAACAAAAAGAATTAAAGACACACACACACAGAAACCTTGACCCAACACATCTCCAGTTATTATTTAACATTTTTTATTGTAAAGTGTTGTTGTTGTTGTATATTAACACGATTGGCAGGACAGTAGTAGAGGTCAAGGATACACTACCCAAACTAGATCAGTACTATGACTATCATCTTCTGCTTTTGTAGCTGATATTGTGGTTTATTGTTCTCTCAGACCAGCAGGTGGAGGTGAAGGTGGAGGAAGGGTCACAGTCTGTGACCTTGCTCTGCAAAACAACACTTGACCTGCCTGAGGACACCACAGTGGAGTGGACTCGCTCTAACCAAGAACATGTGATGGTCCATTTGTATCCAAACAGAAATGACCACCTTAGAAAACAGGATGACCTTTACTGTGGTCGCACAAAGATGAATGATGACCTACTGGAAACTGGAGACCTCAGTCTGACCCTGAAACACCCCACAGAGAGAGACAGTGGAGGATACATCTGCACCATCTACAGGAACAAAGACATCCTGAGACAGAAAGTAGTGCTGCAGGTCAAAGGTCAGAGATGATGACACAGGTCAGTGGTTAGTGCTATAGATGCAGTTCAGATGTCATATTTTTGTTTCTCCGCAGAACCATTTCCATTCTGGGTGAAAGCTCTCCTGGTGGTCCTGCTTCTCCTGCTTCTTGTTCTCATTGTTTCTGGAGGACTCATATTTCATTTCCGACACTATTTCATGTCAGGTGAGTCACTTGTTAATATTTGTCATCTGGTGGTTTGTTGACTTCAGCTACAAACAGCTGATACAGAGAGCTGAAGAGAAACTTCCAGGTTTGTTCCAGAAGTCAGAAAACCTCCTTCAGACTCAGTCATTGATCAGTGAAACAGCTCCACAACATGACTTTACTAAACAGTGTGTGTGCTTCACTGCATTGATCTGACACAGAGGCTGCATGTGTACAAGCTTTTCTGCTTCTGTGGTGGTAAACAGCAGGCTGACATGGAAACGTGCTGACAGTGAGGGGAGTGTCCAAATTCAAGGTCTGCATCCTTGGAGGACCTGGCCTTCGCGGTCTACATGGGCCGTGTCCTCGAAGGCCGAAAGTGCGAGGCTTGTGAAATGGGAATTCTAGCCTCCGCTCTATCACACTGGCCATGTTGCCTAGCAACCACAATACTAACAGATGGAAAAGTGTCATACAGCTTTGGTTGACAGAAATGAAGAAGACAATCTTTTTGTCACCTGTTTGTTTTTATATGAGCTTTGTTTGATTTGATAAGTATCTGAGGCTGAGACCACGGGACTGTAAAAACATGATTGTTGGGCTTCAATTCTGTACTGAACAGTCATTTTAGGATTAGCTAGTAAATAATAATTAGCTAATGTTGTTCATGAGACTAAAGTCATATCAGTTTGGTAATGAAAATATAATATGGCCAATATTAAAGTTATTATTATATTTATCATGATTAGTTATTACAGCAGTGAGCTTGAACTCTTTGTCAAATACTGAGCTTCAGTAAAGATTTAAGTTGCAGTTATTTATATTTCCTATTACCTTAAATCTTCACTCAAAGACAAGTATCTTTGACGGTGTATCTATAGATGGATTATATATAAGAGACAAATATTGTTCATTTAATATGTTGGCATTACATTACATTTGGCTCAATGCTTAAAAAATATGTGTAAAAAGAAAATATATGAGCTGTGAAAACTGTTTCTGATAGAATGAAGAGTAGCTTGATATATTAAATATGCCTTTATTGGGTGAGAAAATCACGTCATGTCATAAGTGCTTTAAGTCATACAGAATAGATATCAGAGCCTTAAACAGGCTGACTTCTGCTAAATGGGTCAAACTGGGCAGAAAGTCTACAAACACATAACATCCTTATAGAATATGATGTAACACTATAGATCAACTTACCTCAGAATATATAAAGCTATCAGAGTTTTACCCCTGATACTGCTGGATAAACAGAAACTCACTCAGGAACGAGGTCACACAGAGCTCAAGTTTTCACTCGCGAGAGGGAAGCAGTTGTCTCCAACCCACTTCAACTTGCTTTCCCCCTGCAGGTTGTTTTTATTGGTTACACACGTGAATATTCATAAAGCTTGTTGCTGTATTACCTAAGATAAATTGCTATATCTGGTTACAAAGTGTAATTGTGCAAGCATGGTTATACAATGTGTGTGGTTATATGATTGGAGTGCAGCCCTCCCAGGATGTTGTCGGTATCTCGTCCCAGCCAGGTGGCTTCCTTCATTGAGTAGAATCTGTTCGTCTCAAGGCTGATTGTTCCCTTTATCGAGGTCATGCATGTACTCATATGCGTGGGTTACATAGAGAGCAAACAGAAGCATTCTAGCTTTTTAAATGGTAACCTAAAATACATACATTAAACCTAACAAAAGCATATAAATAGCATATATAGTACTACTAATCCAAAACACTCAAAGCTTCATAGAACTGAAAAAAAAGAACTGAACAATTATGGACAGACAATTAGTTATGTTAAACTTTCCTAGCAGTCCTTCACAAACTTGGAACAGTCTGTCTATTCTCTCCATCTGTCAGCTGCTGCTGGCTCTTCCTCCTCCTCTTCCTCACACACTGCTGAGTTTGTCCTGGTGGATCATCAGGGGTGCAAAGCCTCACAGATGATGTGCAGCAGTGGGTCCCTCAGTCTGTCCTCACTCTGGACACTTGCAGTTGTCACACATGGAAATCAAATGTGTGATAAGCTGCAGAATTCAAACACAAGTGTAACTTATAAACACATGTTCATACTTTTATTACACAATCAGAGAGAAAGAAACAGAGAGAGAGTGCAGGACAGACAGACAGGTAACAGTCTCAGGTGTATACACTGCTACAAAACAGCACAAGAGAAGGAGGATTTAGTGTTTGTGTTATTACGAGTGCTAAACAAGAAGAGTTCCAGATGGTACAGTGGACACATGTGTGACTCCTATGATTAAAGTATCTTTCTTTCAGCTTAATGAGTGAACCGTCAGCTCGTTCAAACACACGTTAAAGTCCGTTTGGCTCGACACCACCGAACAGAGGCAGCAATATAACATAGCTAACATTAACAGTGCAGTGAATCCTGCTTGTGCCGTGATATTCAGGACTGCAAACTGAGCAGCATCAATGACTTTCAGCTTGTTGTGTTTGCGGATATATGACTGACTTCAATTATCCATAAAATCATCACATTCTCTGTAAGATTAAGGTCAACAATTGAACAACATATATTTTACAGTAAAGGCTTTATAGCCAAGTTAACGCTGAAAGTACAAACATCACTAATGTCACATAACTTTGCCGACATGTGGCCAACAGTAATATATTAATGTTCTCCGTTATTAAACACTTGCATGTAAATAAGTGACATAATATTCAGTACTTACTTTTAAAAGTTTAGTCTTCAGCCAACCCGCTTCATCCATCCGCTGTTTTGTTTTTTTTCTGAAAAATTATCCACAACAACCAACACCAATTCTGGCGGCACGAAGGATATAACTGAACCATCCTTCAAATTCAGGGAAGTCAAGGACACATTTGTTGCCTGCATTTGGAGTAGCCTTCGAATTTGGACAGGCTTCATCGCATCACTGTGATGTAATCGGCCTTCAAATGCTGCCTTGAATGATGCAGACAATGAATTTGGACACCCCAAAAAAGTTGCAGAAGCTTCAGTTCAGCTTCCTCCTTGGGTTGTGCTCAGTCATGTGGTGGGGAGCTTCAGATGTTCAGAGCAGACACATGAGAGCTTCATGGTTTCTGCGCTCATAAGTGTGAAACATGTCCGACTGTATCTGCAGCACTTTACAGAATGCTGCAGACTAGTTACCAAAGAACGAGTCAGGAACACATCAGGAACAAATTGAGACACAATCTGACTGAGACTAGAAGACATGGAGGGGACAGGGAGGTCATGTGACCATCACAGCTGCTGACGTCATCATGTTGTGATTTGTTATTCTCTCAGGTTACAAAGTGGAGGTGGATTCAGGAGTCGAGTCTGTCCAGCTCCCCTGCAAAACCACAGTTTGCCTGCCCAAACAAGCTAAAGTGGAGTGGAAGGACATGAAAGACAGGAAAGTGCACGTGTATAAGAACAGCTGTGACCAGAATGAAGAGCAGCACCAAGTTTACAAAGAACGAACAAAGATGAATGAACACCCACTGAAAACTCGAGACCTCTGTCTGACCCTGAAATACCCCACAGATGGAGACAACTCCACCTACACCTGCACTGTCTACAACAGGGAGGGAACAGTCCTGATGGAGAAACAAGTGGAGCTGAAAGTCAAAGGTCAGTGCTGTAGATATAGGTCGAGCTTTAGATCAGACACTGGGAGAAAAAAACCCATATTTGACTCTGCATCAACTTGAAGAGGACTCATAACTGCAAAAAATATGTGTAGTCCTTCTACTAGGGCTGGGCGACATGGCCAAAAATCCATATCGCGGTATAATTTGAAGCATGTGTGGTAACGATATATATCGCAATATATTATTTTCTTCTGTACAGTATACAGTATGTTCCCCATTATAAGGCAAACTTAAAATCCTTTACTTTTCTCAAAAATCGACAGTGTTCATTATACTCCGTTGTGGTTGTGCTTACTGACCTCAAACCGATTTTATGTGGTACACAGCGCTCAAAAATCTGTCAAATAATGTTTTAGTACAACTTTGGCAAGCTATGAAGCGGCACCACTTGATGAATTGGCGGAGCATTACAGCTACCATAGTCAGGAGCCTTGTGGGGTAATCTGGGTCCAAAACTCCGTCCACTTCAGGTCCCAAAGTCAAATGAACACTGCGGCATCAGTGAGAGTTAAAAAATGTCTAAACTCTTTCATCTTTAATATAATGATCAGCGTTTCTGCTTTATCAGGTTTAACATCCAGGCATCCATGAAAACAGAATTGATTAGAATGAAGTTAGCAGGAAGTTAGCTCGCTATTTTCCACCTAAACATGATACATGTTCTGACTGAGAGATTTCTGTCAACATTAAAACAAAGAGCTCTGCTATCACTTCCAACATAAATGAAGACCGAAAACTAAACAGCAGTGACGTTTGTAGGGTTACTGAAGTTGGGCTAGCTGATATATAATGATATGCTACATGATCACTAGCAACACGGCTAGGTTAGCATAACATAAACAATGAAGCTAGAGGATGAACGCTAACTTTTTTCCACTCAATAAAAATAACGAGAGGGTTTTGATGGTTAGGGACAAGTGCTATCGCATGACAGGATAATCCATCCACGATACCAGGTTAGTAGTAATATACCTATACTTTTTTTGCCCTTTAGAAATAAACATTGATACTTCTAAAAACCGTGTATTCCCACACAGCATTTAATTTAGCTAGTTTAGGAAGATTTCACTCTTCTAATAGTTTCACAGGCTATTAGTTTTTAAATAGAGCACCACAAACAACATGTATTCTTTTAGAAATAAACTGTGATACTTCTAAAAGTACATATTCACACCTAGTCACACCCTGTAACAGTTAGACAGAGGGGGTGCAGTTAGGCTCCCAACAGTCTGTAAAAAGGTATGAAGCAACAAAAGAGGCTCCCTTATCAAGAGCATCCCAGCCCAAAGGTGTTTCTTCACAAACAGTTAATGGCTTTAATGCAACTAGTCTTATAATTATCTACTAGTCTGCAACAGTTAGACTCGATGATTACACATAGATGATTTAACTACTTTAGGGGCATTTCACTTTTCTAAAAGTTTCACAGGCCAATAGTTTTAAATAGAGCACCACAAACAACATGTATTCTTTTAGAAATAAACTGTGATACTTCTAAAAAACACATAGTCACACCTAGTCACACTCTGTAACAGTTAGACAGAGGGGGTGCAGTTAGGCTCCCAACAGTCTGTAAAAAGGTATGAAGCAACAAAAGAGGCTCCCTTATCAAGAGTATCCCAGCACCCATCTCAACTGTAGTTCCATACATTCCACATTTTTTAATTACAAACAAACAGTTAATTCCATTATCTTATCTTTTTTTGGAAGTCGAATTTCCCAGAGGAACCCACCCGAGGGATTAATAAAGTTCTATCTTATCTTATCTTATCTTATCTTATCTTATCTTATCATGTCAGAGGCCAACAGAAACCTTGTCCAACAGAGTCTCCAAAGGCTTTCCACCTTTCTTCCTTACATCGTGCTCTTTTATCTCTACATCTCAGAGGTCAACTGAAAGTAGCCCCACCTATATAAAAACACCCCATCAGACACACAGTATTTTCCTCAGCACTTCACAACTGCCACAAGGTATATCGTTTTAACTTTTTATTTTTTCACCTGAATGTGCGTTGGAGCCAACTTTGCTACCCGCACAGAGCGTTTCTGACAGTCGGGCGCTGCTTATACAATAGAGAAAAGCAACAATACAGAGTGTTTCTCTGCTCCAAGAAATCCGAGGGCCTTTCACAAGGTAAGCATGTCTGTTATACCCAGGGCATAAATGTCTGTATGTCGGTGCTAATTATTCAAAACCTGTTTAAAACATGACACATATGTTGTCCGAAAACAATTCCTCTAAATTTGCAAAGTTACTGATTTAAAAAATATATATTTTTGAATTTTAAGTTGCATGTCAAACATATGATAGACTCTTGAGCATATTTATATAGCTAAATTCACAATGGTATAACCGTGCTAAATAAAAGAGGCCCAAGTACCAATGCACTCTAATCCA
>NW_024584789.1:0-1851 GCF_018398535.1 Haplochromis burtoni
GTGCTTTGTCACAAAGGCCCTTTGCAGTATGTGGCTGCAGGATCTTCTGACTGTGTTTACTTCCATAAGCTTTTCAAAGTAAACCCACATTATGCAGTTGACTGTCATCCTGTAGTAGAGACTGACCTCTGACCTGTGTTACATCATTGTTATCAACTGAAACATTTTACATTCACACTTTACTTTGTTAATGATGTTTTCACTGCAACTTTCAATATATCTGGTAGGAACTTCTACCGACCTTGATATCTATGTAAGGAGAAAAGAAACCTATGCATGGCGATACATCTAAATGTGCGCTGTCATGTGTCACTACTAAAAGCTGTGATGATAACACTGAACCCTTGGTTCCTGCTGTTCTGCCTGACTCCAACTCCCACAGGGCCTTGGGTTCAGTATTGTTGGTGGGCAGGACTCAGCACGTGGTCAGATGGGCATCTTTGTCAGGACAATATTCCCCCACGGTGCTGCGGCAGCTGATGGACGGCTGAAGGAGGGTATTACTTCCTGTTCATTCTGTGTTACTGACTTGGAAGGAAAAGCTTGACAGCACCTGGCAGAGATCATTACCTACTAACGGTGATTTTATGCCTCCCCACACAGGAGACGAGATTCTGGAGGTGAACGGAGAGTCTCTGCAAGGACTCACACACCAACAGGCCATCCAAATCTTCAAGGTTGGCTTTCAGCGTTTATATTTCATCAACAATGTAAAGAATGTTAAACTTGAACTGTTGTCTCCACCTGATGGTGGTGAGAGTAATTACACCAATGCTACTGACGTCTGTATCCAGCTGCTGACATTATGCTGTAATCTGCTTGAACTATTGCAGTTTTTGTAGATTGCTTCTGTACACAGTTATCGTGGTGTACAACTTCAAAATGACTAGATACCCGAGCGTTACTGTGGGATACTGTGAACGAAAGCAGAAGCGAAGCGACTGTGAGTAGAGCAGGTGAACAATGACGTTCAAACCCCGTCCCAAATGTCCTCTGCCCTGTCGCTGTGACTTTAACTTGCTCACATTTGTTAAAAGTGCAGGAGTCATTGACAAAGAACACTATTATAAAAAACCTCCTCTGCATTTTCCCAAACTTTACAACAAAGTTTAAATGAGGGATTTTTGCTTTTCCTTATTTTAGTGCATGTTGTTAGGCTGCTGTGCTTCATTTGCATGACATTGTCCCTTAATGATAATAAGGAGCCCCTCTCTCTGCCTGTCTGTAAAACCTGTCTGTAGTGAACCTCATTGATGTGTTTTGTCCGCTTATAAAGTTACAAACAAAAGATTTGTCTGATTTTTAGATTATCGTTAAAACCCCATTTTTAAAAGTATGTAATGTGTTACTAAAACGGTTGATTTTTGACATTTGCAGACTTTGTGACATGGTGTTGAATTTATAAAAGAGTGTAGCTGTTCTGTAGTTGATGGAATGAGCTGACAGGTCAGAACAGGCCCGTCTTCAGCAAAGAGCTGCGTTCGTGAAACTCTGACATCACAATATTACACCTTTTATTTGGGGGTCACTGTGAGAGCATACACTGTCCTCTGTGAAAGAAATTGTTGTTCAGCAGAACAACAAAAGTGAATATCAAGTAGGAAAATCCTAAATTTATGGAATTCCCCTTGTAGTCTTGACATTTCTTTGGCTGTTTCCTGTTGTCAGGATGCACCTTTTGTTAGTTTGTTTTCTCAGTCCTGGTCCACATTTCCAAAGACATCGTCCCAGCACAGCTGATAAGTTCCACACTCACGCACATGCTTCTGTTAACGCTGGTCTAATAAACTTTAGCTGGCAACGTTAAAACTGAGTGTGACAAAACATTTGTTTGGACAGAAATGATTTAAA
>NW_024584789.1:3055-6528 GCF_018398535.1 Haplochromis burtoni
CTAACATAAATGTAAATGCTGTAATTTGATTATTTTAATAAACATGTAACTTGGATGGATTCAATGCTGCCGTGACCACAGTGCACACGTCTGCTGTCGCTCACAGTGGTCCAAGGGATGCTCAGGGAGTTTGTGTGTTCGCTCAGACACATGAAAAATTAGAGGGAACATTGGGGAGGAGGGCAGCAAAGGGAGGGACATGGGTGAGGGGTCGGGGGTGGGGGGGGATATATCAGATTATTGATTTGACCACTTCTAAAGTATCCTTAAGTTCTCTGATTGGTTTTCAGCCTACAGACGGCCGTCTGGCAGCTGCATCCAGTTGAGCTTTGTATTCAAATTCATAGTGAAAAGCTATAAAATACAATTCAGCACTGTTAACTTTTGATATTATGTCTGCTGCATTTGTCATGAAATAATAACGGAGCAGGCCTCGCCTGATATTAAACAGTTAAACCTTAAAGGAGACAGTGTGAACCTTTCAGTGTTGTGTCAGCATTTTCTGAAATGTGTCTGACAAAAGCTAAAAGTTGATTAATATGTCAGTCATCTCTTAAACGTTGATGTATTGTTTCTGTGCTGTAGGTTTAAACCTTTGCATTGCTTGCTGACAGTTCTGTTTGTCTTTCACTACATGAAACAAATGTCACATAAATGTATTGTAAGTTTTGGATGTGTTATTTCATATTTTGTCCCCATCATGTTGACATTGACACTGACGAGGACAGCTGAAGGGCGAGACCATAGACTGAATTTCTGGTCCTGACGTCCGCAAACAGAAAACACTCAGCACAGTCACTAAAGACGTTTTTATTTCCACTTTCATCTTCATTAACAGCAACTTAAGAAAGGCGTTGTAACGCTGACCATTAGAACACGGCTGCGCAGCCCCAGCCTGACACCATGTCCCACCCCCACCCTCCTCAGCCGTTCCACTTCACCCAACTCTCATACCAGTGGAAGTACACCAGTCCCATCAGGCTTCAACGAAGCTGATGAACGCAGAGGCCCTGGCCCAGGTCCGAAGGACTGCATTGTCATGGAAGTTACACTTAATAAAGGTGAGCTGGTGTGACTGAACCCAGGAACCAGTTCAGGTGTCACTGGTTGATTTTCTTATTACCACTGAGATGGTGTGTCTCTGTGTGTGTGTCTGTGTGTGTGTGTCTCTGTGTGTGTGTGTGTGTGTGTGTTGTGTGTGTGGTCTCTGTGTCTGTGTGTGTGCGTGTCTGCTGTGTGTCTGTGTGTGTGCGTCTTGTGTGTGTGTCTGTGTGTGTGCGTCTCTGTGTCTGTGTGTGTGCGTGTCTGCGTGTGTCTGTGTGTGTGGTCTTGGTGTGTGTGGTGTGTGTCTGTGTGTGTGTTCTGTGTCTGTGTGTGTGCGTGTCTGCGTGTGTCTGTGTGTGTGTCGTCTCTGGTGTGTGTTCTGTGTGTGTCTGTGTGTGTGGTCTCTGCGTGTGTGTCTGTGTGTGTGGTGTGTGTCTGTGTGTGTGCGTCTCTGCGTGTGTCTGTGTTGTGCTGTGCGTGTCTGTGTGTGTGCGTGTCTGCGTGTGTCTGTGTGTCTGTGTGTCTGTGTGTGTGTCTGTGTGTGTGTGTGTGTGTCTGTGTGTGTGCGTGTCTGTGTGTGTCTGTGTCTGTGTGTCTGTGTGTCTCTGTGTGTGTGTGTGTGTCTGTGTGTGTGTGTGTGTGTGTGTGTTGTGTGTGTGTGTGTGTGTGTGTGTGTGTGTCTGTGTCTCTGTGTGTGTGTGTGTGTCTGTGTGTGTGTGTGTGTGTGTGTGTGTGTATCTGTGTGTATGTGTGTGTGCGTCTCTGTGTGTGTGTGTTGTGTGTGTGTGTTGTGTGTCTGTGTGTGTGGTCTGTGTGTCTGTGTGTGTGTGCGTGTGTGTGTCTGTGTGTGTGCGTCTCTGCGTGTGTGTGTGTGTGTGTGTGTGTGTGTGTGTGTGTGTGTGTGTGTGTGTGTGTGTGTGTGTGTGTGTCTGTGTGTGTGCGTCTCTGCGTGTGTCTGTATGTGTGTCTGTGTGTGTGTCGTGTTTGTCTGTGTGTGTGTCTGTGTGTGTGTCTGTGTGTGTCTGTGTGTGTGTGTGTGTGTGTGTGTGTGTGTGTGTGTGTGTGTGTCTGTGTGTGTCTGTGTGTGTGAGGTGTGTGTCTGTGTGTGTGTTGTCTGTGTGTGTCTGTGTGTGTGTGTGTGTGTCTGTGTGTATCTGTGTGTGTGTGTGTGTGTGTGTGTGTGTGTGTGTGTGTGTGTGTGTGTGTGTGTGTCTGTATGCGTCTGTCTGGTGTTCTGTGTCTGTGTGTGTGTGCGTGTGTGTGTGTGTGTGTCTGTGTCTGTGTGTCTCTGTGTGTCTCTGTGTCTGTCTGTGTCTGTGTGTGTGCGTCTGTCTGTCTGTCTGTGTTTGTTTGTGTGTGTGTGTGTCTGTGTGTGTCTGTGTGTGTCTGTGCTGTGTGTTCTGTGTGTTTCTGTGTCTGTGTGTGTGTGCGTCTTTATCTTCTGTCTGTCTGTGTGTCTTGTTGTATCGTCTCTGTCAAAAGGTCAACGTTTTTTCTAAATATTTTAGTAGCTCGCGGCTATGCTGTGGTGTGTGGTCCGCTTGTGGTGCGTTGGTTTTTTATAGTTTTTGAACACTGGCGAATTACGCACGTGTGTTGTGTCGTCGGGTACCACGCGTTAGTGTTGCAGCCCTCGGTTATGTGTGAGTCGTCGTACAAATAGCATAACTGTGTGTGTGGATACTGTGTGTGTCTCCGTGTGTGTGTGCGTGATCTGTGTGTGTGTCCTCTGTGTGTATTGTTGTGTGTGTGTGTGTACCCTGTGGTCTGTGCTCCCAATGTGTGGTGTGTGCCATATGTCTGTACAGTTAATTTTTGGGTCGCCATTGAAAACATAAAGCTGTAGGTACTCTTTGTTCTTGTTTGGGTTGGCCTTATGGTTCGTGCGCTGATTTTTTTGGTGGTTTGTGGTGCATAAACTTGCTGTGTTCTTCCGTTTCTTCGTGTGTTTTTCTTCTGCTTTCTCGGTTTGTGGGGGTAGGACTTTCTTTTTTGGGCTGTCACTGTTCTTCACGTGTTCTGCCTGTCTTATTTTTGTGTGTGTTTCTGCAGTGCAGAACTAATATATATCTGTCCTGTGAAGGGTTCTCGGAGGTCATGGGATGGGGGGGTTGGTTCCAGGTCATCGTCCGTCAATATAGAATCTTCTTTGCTTCGTCGGTCTGTGTTTACGATATAATTTTATTTTTTAATTCAGGCGCAATCCATAAGCCCTGCAGAGTCGGGATTTCTGTTCGTTCCCGGTCCTATCTCCTCCTGTTCTTCTTTTTTCTCTTCCTCTTCTCTGTGGGTCGGCAGAATCACTCTCTATGTCTAACATGGTTTAATGCAATGCTTGCATAGTTGGCCCGGGAGATATTCCACTTGTTCATGTTTTGCATAGGTAAGTGACAAATTAATAAAGACTGATGTCACGAGGGAATTGGTGC
>NW_024584789.1:8225-10912 GCF_018398535.1 Haplochromis burtoni
GAGAGATATCCTAGAAAGGTAAGACCTGATCTGCTTTTAAATAAAAAGTTCAGCCTTCTGTTTGATTCAAGCTACTGGATGAAGTTACTCCTGCATCCTCTGTCTTGATCCTCATGATGTTCCTCTCCTCCAATGACATTCAGGGGTTGTTGAGCCAAAAATGTATCACATAGCGTGGATCTACTCACCAGTTTCTAGTTTAATTGAGAATTCAAAGTAAATTGAGTCTCATTCACCCAGACAAAAACACAGTCTATGTTCCATAAACACAATCCTAGGTTTCTTTTTAGCTCTGTATATACACTAATCAAGCATCACATTATAAGGACCTGCCTAATATTGTGTCGGTCCCTCTTTTGCTGCCACACAGCCCTGAGGTATTTGGCCATGGGCACGACTAGACCCCTGAAGGTGTCAGTTGGGGTTTGTTTGTCCAGCACGTCCCACAGATGCTCGATTGGATTGACACATGGGAGCCTCGTCAACACCTCAAACTAATGGGCTACTCAAACCTTTCCTGAACCCAAGAAAGCTCCAGCTGATCCAGGAGAGAAGGACAACCGCTGCCTAAGTGAAAACCTGTAGTGATCCCGTACGTGTCAGGAGTATCGGAACAGTTGAGACGCATTTTTTCTAAACACCCGGTCTCTGTGGCTTTTAAGCCCCAAAATATGCTGGTCCACCCCAAGGATCGGGTCCCCCGACACAAACAGAGTAACATAGTGTACGTTGTTAAGTACAGGAGGATTGGCAGGATTTATACATCGGGGAAACCAAACAACCTCTGGCTAAGAGGACGGCACAACACAGAAGAGCCACCTCGTCAGGCCAGGACTCTGCAGTCTATTCACACCTACAGGCCAGTGGACACTCTTTCAATGATGAGGATGTGACATCCTGGACAGGGGGGAGCGGTGGTTTGAATGCAGCCATTTATGTGAAAAGGGTAAGACCATCTCTGAATGGAGGAGGGGGCCTAAGGGTCCATCTGTCACCATCTTACAATGCTGTGATTGCAGCCATTCTCCAACTCTCTGTGAATGGTACTCACGGACATTAATCAGTGGTTGTTGATGGTCATATCAATGGTCATGAAACTGACCACACGGCCCGTTGTTAGTCATTGGTATTAGTAGTCACTATGCAAATATGAAAATAATACATGGTCTGCAACAATGCTCAAGTTGGTGGTACGTGTCAAAGTAACATCATGAGTAGCATGACCCAATGTCTCCCACTATCACTTTGCCCAAAGCATCAGACGGCCTCCACCAGCTTTTCTTCTTACCGTAGTGCATCCTCATTCAAAAACCCCTTATTCTGTTAAATGGGATTGCTAATTATTGTGTTTCTGGTAGATTCCTGAAGGTTGGTGCTTTAGGATGTATTTGTCTTTCTTGATGCTAAAATGCATCTTTTTGTGTTTCTTTGTCTCACCTCAGGTATCAGAGCAGGAGATGGATGACATCATAGCTCGATCCACTCACAGGGACAAAATGAGCAGGAACAAGCACTCATTTCATTCCCAAGGTCTGACCTGTACCAGCATTCACATTTTAATTAACTGTATCAACTATTTTACTAGTTAGCTCCATCATTTTACACATGGCCCTGCTACACTATTGTAGTTTAACTACTGTGTAGGCAGGAGCACTGTTTCTTTGGTCTGTAACAAGGTTTCAATGAAGAACACTGTACTGTGACAAGACAGGGTTGATGTTGTTCACTTAGTCCTGGTCTCGCCATGGTATTAGATCACTTCCTGCTCTTGTTACGGTGCACTGTGGTGTTTTTCTGTAGGTCAATCTGTGTAGCTTGATTAACTGCAAATTTTCTCATTGAAACTTATTTCATAGTAACTTACAGGGGCTGTATTAAAGCATCATTTCTTCAGAATCACATGCAAATATTCACTAACTGTGTCCTTAGGGATTTGCTAGCTTAGTGTAGCTAATAGCTTAGCAGTTAGCCAAACCACTAGCAGCAGGCTTGTGTGTTAGGGGTTAACTGCACTTTCCTCCTCAGCTGTGCCCCAGCAGGTGACTGTGGAAGAAGTGCAGTCAAAAACAGAAGTGCCCACCAACCTGTTCAGTTCTGGGGAAAACTGATTCTGCCAGTTAATTTTCCCCAATCTGTGAAATACCTGCCAAAGAACAAAATGTGCTAGGAAGATTTTACTCTTAGAAATGTGAAACTAGAGTCCCAGCAACCATGGTCAAAGTATTCCAGGGGCCAGAGCAGGTGACACTGGAACAACTTTGAAGGCTGCATCAGCCTCTAGTCCCCTAGTATATATGTATATGTAGTGTATATGCATGTCCACATGTGGGTCTTCAAATGGCGGCTGTCCAGAAAATGATGTAACTTTTATAGATAACTTAAATGTTCAGAGGAAAACCTGTTCTTATTAGGAGAGAGCCAGCATCTATACCTCTTTGGATTTTTTAGTTCTTTCTATAAAAATTGGTGAGATTGTATAAAACCCCAGTCCTACGGTCTTACAGGCCTCTTAGGAGCTTGCCTCCTCTTGTTACCAGCACCCCCCAGTTCCCATCCACACATAAACTATCCAACAAACCACACTCTCATTGCTGTGCAGCTGATACTCAGTTTTAGAATAGAATAGAATTCAACTTTATTGTCATTGCACATGCACAGGTACAGGGCAACGAAATGCAGTTTGCATC
>NW_024584789.1:11679-12607 GCF_018398535.1 Haplochromis burtoni
AAAAAAACCCCTTAATATTTCAAAAAGTATAAAAGTTATGAGCACCAAAAGAGTAGGCGTTAGCAGAAGGAGCAGAACAGTTTAAAGTTTGAATGGTGAAAATCGGATGAAAACTGAGGGAGTAGTTAACCAGCAAAGGTCTGAGCAACTAGAATAAGGTAGAAGAAACAAGAAAGAGAAACAGGAAATCAATAGTGTGAATACCTCTGAGGCATTTATTTATTTAGTTCCAAGTTGAATTAATTAATGACTCTTTTTATTAATTAATGGTGTATTTAATCTATTCATTTTGTCACTCCTGGCCTTCCGTAGTTGGTTCTTGTTTCATCAACTTTCTTGGGGTTTTAAATAAACAGCTAATCAGTGTAACAAAGTAAATCTTACAGTTATAGTATACACCCTTTCATCCCAGTTAATGAGTTAAATGTATTTTAATAGTTTTAACCTTCCTTTCATTTCAACTTCTGTCCAATTTGGTTGTTTCTTAAACAGGGCTCCCTGAGTTCAGAGGCAGAGTTGTCTCAGTACTTCCTGCAGGAACTTTCCAGCCACTCATTCCCATCTGAATCCATGCTGATGGGCTCAGATAGTGACGATGTCCTCCACCAGATGAGCTGCATTACCTCCAAGGCTGACTGCTCATCAAAACCAAATGGTAAAATGTTACTGATTAAATCCCAGGAAGACGTTTTAGGAATATTTCACAGATTTAACTTTAAAGTTTGCTTCCACCACGCTTGACATGTGAACAGGAGTTGATGAAATGAGAACTTTACTGACCTCTAAACAACACGACTGAAGTATTAAAAGGTTAACATAACTATTAGGAGTTACCAGTGATCACATTACCTGTGGCTGTTGCCATTAATACAGTGGCTACAAGCTAAGGCTAATAATAAAATGATAATATCCACTAGGAACTAGACAG
>NW_024584790.1:0-11313 GCF_018398535.1 Haplochromis burtoni
AAGAGCTGGATGAGATTGTTGACGATTTCGCGTGATCCTGGATCGTTCGGTTCCCCGAAGCCCATCCGGGACTTGCTGTCATAGCAACAGAGCCGTAAGCGTAAACCTGCTGGGGAGCAGGTTTACTTTATGTAAACAGGATTAGATCGCGGCCACGCAGGTATGCCCGCGTCATTTATACGAAAGCAACAGCGATATTCCACCACTGTTTCACCATAAATAAATAACATCAATGTAACTAAAGACAATGCAGCACTGATCCATTTATTGATGTCACACAGATACATACAGGTCATTTCCTAAAAAAGGGAAATGTACTATTAACATACTATTACATGTATGTGATTATTACAGATGTAATTCATATTTCAGAGTAGTAATTGCAAATTACTTCGTGTAATCAAGATGAGAGACCACGGCTATAAAAGCGAAGGTGGATTTGGGAAGCCTGTCGCAGCCATGTCCTGCGGAAGGTGCAAGATTGATAAGGAGAGTTTTCAGAATTCAGCGTATATTGCGGGACAGACAGGATCCTTTAGCTCAGCGCGACAGTGTGCTCATAGAGAGATATCGATTTTCCCGTGAGGGTATTATTTACTTAACCAACTTGTTGACGAGGGGGTGCAGGACCACCACCTGTCTTTTTTTGCTCTGCCCTTTTCTTGGTTGCTGTTATAAACAAACAGATTATTTCAGGGTCTCTTTCCAAGAGACTAAAAGCAATATAAGTGATAAATATTACCATTCTGTAGAATATTCCTATATTTCACTTTTACCTGTTCCCATGTTCTAGTGGGTCCTGTTGTGGCTCTAATGTGAAAGGGGATATAATATAACATATTATAATATAATGTAATATAATATTGGATAATATAGTGTAATATAATAAATCTACCCTACCGCCTACTGGTGTTGGCCAGAGGGGCCGATGGCGCGATATGGCAGCCTGGCTTCTGTCAGTCTGCCCCAGGGCAGCTGTGGCTACAACCGTAGCTGCCTCCACCAGTGTGTGAATGTGAGAGTGACTGAATAGTGGCATTGTAAAGCGCTTTGGGTGCCTTGAAAAGCGCTATATCAATCCACTCCATTATTATTGTTCTTATTAAATTACTTACGAGTTTAATTTGTCAGCAACTTTCTGCCAGCCCTCTCTCCTTGCTTTTGCAGCCTTTGCAGTGTTCCCTTGCGTTTTAATTAAACTCTGAAACTCCTGAAATCCCTCACTCAAGAGTTCTTGCTCTGCTGCCGAAAAATACCGAGCCGAGCGCGCTCCGTCGACATTTTCGCCGACCAATCAGAGGGTTGCCGATCAATGTTTCTACTATCGATGCGTAGCCCCTTTTACGACACCCAGTGATGTCACATTACTGCGTCCAGCGACGTACGAAGCACAGGGCCCAGGTCTTACACAAAGGAACCAACAACCACATATCATCACGTCCACACCCAAAACTATTTCTGAATAATCATAAGCATGTGTTTGGACTATGCAGGAAGTCAGAATACTTGGAGGAAACTCCAGAGGCACAAGGGGTCCATGCAGAAAGGCCCCAGGAATACTCCACCCATCCAATAATATATCCCATGCATTCCAGTTTCCATTTATAACCAGTGTTGGGTAAGTTACTTTAAATTAGTAACTTAGTTACATTACTAGTTACTTCTATCAAAAGTAACTCAGTTACTTCAAGTTACTCGTTACTTTCAAAGTAACTAGTTACTAGGGAAAGTAACTTTGGTTTTACTCAGAATTCTCTTGTTAATGTGTTGCTTCCATAACTTTGCCAGTCTTCTAGCTTGCTTACTTGCCACAAGTGCACTGTGCCACCTACCAATAGAAAGGAAAAGATAATGTGCATATTTCCACGAGAGAAATCCCACGCCTGGACCGTCATTGACTGCTGCCATGATTCTAGCCTACGTCACAGCGTCATGTGCGCCTTTTACATCCAACACAAAAACTGCAGTCGTGGTGCTTTCGATTGTACTCAGAACTCGGAAATTCTGCCTTCTGAATAGGAAGATGTAGGTAACACCAGACTGCAGATGAGCTGCATACAGGGCTGGACTGGGACAGAAAATTGGCCCGGGCATTTTGACTAGAGACTGGCCCACCATTATAGGAAAAATCATAAAGCCTTTGAATGAAAATAAACACTGTTGTGACAGTGATGTTCACTGTTCTGATGGTATATATGCATCAATCTATCAATCGTTTGTTGTAAGATTCAGATAATTATTTTTTAAAAGCTAGACATTTTAAATGAGAATAAGAAAGAAAAGTATTTCTTTGTGCCCCCCTTTCCCTGTTAATGCCCTACATGCCCCCCTGGCAACACTTTGCTAGACCCGCCCCTGCACAGTTACCAGCTGTCAGCTACCTAAAAAAGGATCCTGGGGTTATTTGTCTCTCAGAAACAGTTCATAACTTCCCTTCAACTCATTCATGTCACCTAAAAGGTAAACCTGTTTCTCCATCACCTGTTCAGCTCTGATGATTCAGTAAGGACATCTCCTGGTTTCATCTTCATGTTTCCCTCTCACCAGATAACCAAACCATATCATGACCAGCAGCTTTACAGCTGTGGCTCCAGCAAACATCAGCTGATACTAGAAATTAATATTAAATAAATTCTAACAACAGCTGATCAAGCTTAAACGTGCTGCTGTTGTTTAGCGCGACATCCGCTGGTTTCCTCTTTCGGCGCAAAGTGAGCGATAAACAAACAAGAGAGCCGATCAGCTGATCATTGATCAGTTTCATGATTGAAGTAGAAACGGGAGAGGGAGGGGGGAGAATGAGAGAAGAAGAGGCAGCTGTGCAAAAAGTCAGAATAACGAAAATAAACTCCACCTAAACTTGGTTCATATCTGACCCAGAGAGACTGCAGGTCATAACTTCTTACCTGAAGTTCAGTTCACACTTGGACCGGCGGCCGCCTCGGGTCTCTTTTCCTTCTGCGTCCCCTTTCCTTCATCCACCTGCTGGCCTCCACCACTTGCTAATGTTACTGAATCTGTGGAAGCTCCGCGATAGCCACCACACGAAGTAACGAGTAACGACCCTATCTAAATCCCAGTAACGACTAACGCGTTCCTGATTTTGGCATAATAACTAGTTACCGTGCTCGTTACCACAATAATAACGTAGTTACTGTAACGCGTTACTTAATAACGCGTTAGTCCCAACACTGATTAACTATTAGCTATACACAGTGTATACTTATGCAGAACTATTAAAATTATTATTAATCTTTTGGTTTAATTTTTACCAGGTTCTCAAGAAATTTCTTTTATATACTTCTAATATTTGGGCATACTTGAATTTAAGCAGCATGAGGCAAGTTAGCTAACTACAAATAATATAATATACAGCAGGACTCAGTGGGCCTTGCACCCAATAACAAAAATTCATGGAATATAATGTGTTCCCTGTTGTCTATTTTCATTTTATCATATATATATACTAATGGTAACTCACGACTGAAACCAAATAGCTTTTGCAAATTTAAACTCAACAATTCCCAGTTTCTGGTGTGAGACCCCTAATATTGGCAAAGAATCATATTTGGTAGAACAAATAAGAACTACGTGTGATTTCTTGAAGACAGAATTACATCAACCTACTCTAAAATATTGAAGTGCACAAGAAAGTCATAGCATCCTTGAAAATGGAAAAAAAAAATATTTTTTTTAATATTTTGACTATGACTGTAGTAACATCTGAGCATCATTTAATTTTGACAAACAATATTAAATCAGTATGAACAAAATGTTCAGTGTGATGCATCCTTACTTCAATCAGGTCTCCAGGCTCCGGAAATTGATTATTAAATAGATTTAAAAAAAAGGAAAAGGAATAGTGACTGGCAGCAGGCTGCAATGAAATACCAGTATAATAATTGTTATTCGCATCATTGGATTTAATGACCTTGTTGGTCCAAGACATCAGTAAATAATTTCAGTTATATGGGGCAAATAATTACTTTTATTAAACCCATGCCTTTCTAGTGCTTCTAGTGATTTTTGTGTGGGTTGAATGTTGCATTACTTTTTTGACTTCAGTCTGTACACGCTGCTCTGTTGACAATTAACTCTGTCAACCTCCATTATGCATGGAAATAATCTTTTAATTCTACTTCTTTTAAAAGGTGTTTATATTGAATTACTAATTTTCTGACTCAGAGAAACTGTGAACACTTGATCTGCCTTTAAGGTGATGCTAGGTATTACCATTTAAAATGTAAACAAAAAGGGAAAAAAAGCTTCACTAAATTGCAACCCCCAAATGTTTTCAATTGTGCCATTTAATTAGGATCAAGTGAATCATCATTATCATTCCAAGGTGGTTTGACTGCGAGAACAAGAATTTTGTCAGTGAATGAACAGATTGCTCATGCCTGATCCAACATTTGGACTGCCTGTGCTTGTGGGTGAATTTGGCTCTGTAATGTGGACAACATGATGACAAATTGTCTCAGCAAAAGGTTGTGTGTTAAGTAAAAGAAATGTAATTAGATGCAATTAAATAACCTTCTCCCACCCACTGTCACAACACAGAGTATTAAGTGCACAAACAACCACGCTTATACACTCAGTGGAATTAATTTTTAGCATGTGGACTCTTTTGTAATGATATTAGTGAACCAAATATTTAGAAATGCAATGTAAAGTACTAATTGGAGGTCTTTAGACATGTGTTTTGGTCAGTGTTAAGACCCATCAGCCTCTTGTTGATCATCATCAACCACATAACTGCATAACCTCAAACAAATAATAAGAAATCCAGTAGATTGTGACAATTTCAATTACCCACTGTTTTGTGTTACTTAAATAGGGATCGCAGAAGAGGTACAACCTGCAAATAGGTTTGTCCACTTGAACATTTCATTGTATTTGCCCTCAGTTTCCTACAGGTTTCTGCTACAAATATCAGCTTTAATATTTCCTTCTATCCACAATTATGGTCCAGACTGATATATCTCAGCAGCAACTGGATAGATTGCCATGGCATTTGGTACAGATATTTATTCTATAAGATAATAAATCTCTTTGACTTTCAGACAATACATCTTAATTATTTTTTGTGATGCCTTGCCATTTCCTCTACCTTTACCTTGTGTTTGACATTTTTGTTTTTGATTAAATGTCTAAACAAATACTGGATGGATTGCCTTGAAAATGTATTACAGACCTTCCTCTTCTTCCCCAGTCCCTTTACTACAATGTATAAGTTCTGATTGCACAAATGAAAAGCATTTCAGTATGTGCATGTCTGTGTGCCAGCAAGATGGACAGAACCATACTGAATACAGTGGGGCAAAAAAGTATTTAGTCAGCCACCGATTGTGCAAGTTCCCCCACTTAAAATGATGACAGAGGTCAGTAATTTGCACCAGAGGTACACTTCAACTGTGAGAGACAGAATGTGAAAAAAAAATCCATGAATCCACATGGTAGGATTTGTAAAGAATTTATTCGTAAATCAGGGTGGAAAATAAGTATTTGGTCAATAACAAAAACACAACTCAATACTTTGTAACATAACCTTTGTTGGCAATAACAGAGGTCAAACGTTTACTATAGGTCTTTACCAGGTTTGCACACACAGTAGCTGGTATTTTGGCCCATTCCTCCATGCAGATCTTCTCGAGAGCAGTGATGTTTTGGGGCTGTCGCCGAGCAACACGGACTTTCAACTCCCGCCACAGATTTTCTATGGGGTTGAGGTCTGGAGACTGGCTAGGCCACTCCAGGACTTTCAAATGCTTCTTACGGAGCCACTCCTTTGTTGCCCGGGCGGTGTGTTTTGGATCATTGTCATGTTGGAAGACCCAGCCTCGTTTCATCTTCAAAGTTCTCACTGATGGAAGGAGGTTTTGGCTCAAAATCTCACGATACATGGCCCCATTCATTCTGTCCTTAACACGGATCAGTCGTCCTGTCCCCTTGGCAGAAAAACAGCCCCATAGCATGATGTTTCCACCCCCATGCTTCACAGTAGGTATGGTGTTCTTGGGATGCAACTCAGTATTCTTCGTCCTCCAAACACGACGAGTTGAGTTTATACCAAAAAGTTCTACTTTGGTTTCATCTGACCACATGACATTCTCCCAATCCTCTGCTGTATCATCCATGTGCTCTCTGGCAAACTTCAGACGGGCCTGGACATGCACTGGCTTCAGCAGCGGAACACGTCTGGCACTGCGGGATTTGATTCCCTGCCGTTGTAGTGTGTTACTGATGGTGACCTTTGTTACTTTGGTCCCAGCTCTCTGCAGGTCATTCACCAGGTCCCCCCGTGTGGTTCTGGGATCTTTGCTCACCGTTCTCATGATCATTTTGACCCCACGGGATGAGATCTTGCGTGGAGCCCCAGATCGAGGGAGATTATCAGTGGTCTTGTATGTCTTCCATTTTCTGATGATTGCTCCCACAGTTGATTTTTTCACACCAAGCTGCTTGCCTATTGTAGATTCACTCTTCCCAGTCTGGTGCAGGTCTACAATACTTTTCCTGGTGTCCTTCGAAAGCTCTTTGGTCTTGGCCATGGCGGAGTTTGGAGTCTGACTGTTTGAGGCTGTGGACAGGTGTCTTTTATACAGATGATGAGTTCAAACAGGTGCCATTCATACAGGTAACGAGTGGGGGACAGAAAAGCTTCTTACAGAAGACGTTACAGGTCTGTGAGAGCCAGAGATTTTCCTTGTTTGAGGTGACCAAATACTTATTTTCCACCCTGATTTACGAATAAATTCTTTACAAATCCTACCATGTGGATTCATGGATTTTTTTTTCACATTCTGTCTCTCACAGTTGAAGTGTACCTCTGGTGCAAATTACTGACCTCTGTCATCATTTTAAGTGGGGGAACTTGCACAATCGGTGGCTGACTAAATACTTTTTTGCCCCACTGTAATTATTGTCTCAATATTTTCCACAAAAAGGACCAATGAACAGCATTGTGCACAGTAGTGTATTCTCTAACAAGTTGCCAGTCTTCCTTTGATGTGTATACATTCTCATTACACCAACGTGCTTTATGTGATGGGTTTTGCACATGAATGGCATAATATAATATACAGTGCTATGAAAAAGCATGCCTTCTTCCTGATTTCTTAGGTTTTTGCATGTTGGTCACACTTAAATATTTCAGATCACTAAACACATTTTATTATTAGAAAACAATAAACCAAGTAAAGGCAAAATGCTGTTTTTAAATTATGATTTAATTTGTAATAGTAAAAAAGTTGTCCAAACCTAACTGAACTTGTGTGAAAAAAATAGCCTCCCTTTGTTATATTATGAATTAATTGTGATTAATCCGTTTGGTTTTTTGGGTTTTTTGGGTTGTTTTTTTGTTTTTTTTGATAACTGAGCTCAGTGTCATTAGATAGACCTAATTATTGTCAGAACTGAATCAAGAAATTACTTAAATAGAACCCATCTAACAAAGTAGATCAGTCATCAGTCACACATGATGGTGGTAGTGTGATGGAGTTGGACTACTTTGGTGCTTCAGGACCTGGTTGATTTGCCATAATTAATGGAACCATGAATTCTGCTCTTTAACAGAAAATCCTGAAGGAGAATGTCTGGCAATCAAACAGTACGCTGAAGCTCAAGCACACTTGTTTTATGCAGCAGGACAATGATCTGAAACACAACAGCAAGTCCACCTTTGAATGGCTCAAAAATACCAAAGCAGTGGTTTTGTTCTCATCAAAGTCCTCACTTAAATTGAATTGAGACACTTTGGAATGACCTCAAACAGACAGTTTGTGGTTAAAAAGCCTTCAGTGTGGCTGAATTAAAACATTTCTGCAATCACAAGCAGGCTAACATTCCTTCACAGTGATGTGAAAACCTCATCGCCAGTTATTGCAAATGCATTGTATTGCTGTTCTTGCTGCCAAGGCTGTCACAGGCAGTTATTAGGTTTAGGGAGCCTTTTTATTTCTTTTTTTTAATCATTTAAAATCCCTAATTTATTTTTAATTTGGTAATCATTCCACAATATTACAATTTGTTCGATAATTTGAAACATTTAAGTGTAGCAAATATGCAATAACTTAAAAAATCAGGAAGGGGGCAAATATTTTTTCACAGCACTGGCATATGGAAAATTTTATCTGAATTTCCTTTATTTGTCTTCAAAAACATTAGTTAGGTTGTCACACAGATATTGGATGTTAAAGCTGGTTCCCACCCTGCTTTCCAGTTTATCTCATAATACTTGGATGTTAGATGGGGTACATTAACGGGCCTGCAAACGTTGGTCTAATTTGTCCACAAATTTATGTACTTGTCTTCATGCACATGGGGATGCTGAAACACAAAATGTGTATAAATAGATATCACTACATATATTGTCATAAAGAGCATAAAGTTTTAAACTTGGAATATGTCCATCATGTAGAGACAATCAAACTGAGGGGCCAGTGCCAATGAAAGTAAGAAACTGATACAGCCCAATAGAAGCAGGCAGGAAGACGTGTTTGAGTGACAGGAGCTTGTTGGAAAAGTGGGAAAAGGAGGATGACCTTTCAGTGAGGAGATGTGTCAGCTCCAGGAGGAGAAGGAAAGGGGACAATGTGTCCTCCGCTTCAGTGACTTCCTCTCTCCTGTACAAGAAAGCTGTCGGCCATCTTCCAAGAGGACCCTCTTTCACTCAGTCTTCCTTTATCTTTCTGCCTATCCACCCCACCTCCACTCTCTCTCTGACTGCCCACACCTATACACACACATACTCTCTCTCTCTTTTCATATGAAATTTCTCCTAACTCCCCTTTTCAGTCCCCTCCCCCATACCCTTACTTTGTCAGGCTCTGTTAAATCAGATAGATTGCAGGTGTGTTTCACTGTGGAGGAGGATTCACTGCTACTATATGCTTGCAACCTCTCAGCATGACACAGCACCTCTCCCAAATTACTGTACTGTAATTTATCCTGGGACCCAATACATACTTCAGCCTCATTTATGCATGCGGGCCTCGTGGTTATCCTATTCATCATAAACCTCTACTTCTGCATTAATCCTGAGTTGTGATTAACTACAAATGCCAACATCTGTGAGCATATAAAGTCGAGCAATAAACTGCCCAACTTTATCCACTGCCCATACAGTGATGGAGATATTACTCAGGTGGCCAATCTGTGATTATTCTGCATTCATTTACCCCAGGCAGTTTAGTTTGAGACTAGATGTATCCGTGCTGAATATGATTTTGTATCTCACCTGCTGTGTTTTCAGGCATATTTTCTTCCCTGTATCGTCAGACTGGCAGCTGCTATCAGTAAATGGCACCAACCTTTCCTCAGCAGGGTGAAAATGATTGCCTTGTAAGCTTTGTACCAGCCTCAGTCCTTTCCCAAGATGGTAGTTAAAAAAACGATGTTGACCTATGCACGCCCTCAGGACTGTATATCTCAGCCAGAACAGCACGCAGGAAATAATCCCCACAGTTTTGAATTATTATGTGTCCCAAGGTCCCTAAATGGATTTTCTTAAGAGCAATGTGAGCTTCTGGAAGCTGGACATCAAACTATTTTGCTTTGTTGGTGTTTTTTTCCCCCTCTCTTTTATTGATTCTAATATTACCTAGAACTCCATAATCCCACTTGTACAATTAGAGTTATCTTCACTTTTCCAGTAGTGCAGAACTGCACTGATTAATTGAGTCTCTATTGACAGGTCTAAATTAACTGGACAAGTCACTGGAATCTGCCTCTACAAAATTCATTATGGCCTTCTCTATATCAAGGATGCTATACTGATAGACGAGTGGGGTCTGGCCTTTTAAGATCACAACAGTAAACAGTCTGGTCGAGACTATCATGACATTTTCAAACCAGGTCTATTTTTTCAAGGTGTCTGTGTGTCCGCAATTCTGTATATAACAATTTCTGTATTAGCTCTGTCCTCACAAGCTCTCAAAGGTCAGCCTGGACAGCATCAGGAGCTCTAATTATATTTCATTGGGAAAACTGTCTGGGGACACCAGGTTTGTAACTACAATGAAGCACTACCACAATTAAAGTGTTTGTCAACATTAGTATTAAGGTTGAGACAAAGATTGTTTCAGTCTCATGAGGATCTAAATGTTTTAACTGTCTCAGGATAGGTTATCAGTTACTGATTCCTTGTACTTTTTTTAAATTCATATTTATTAATGTTTATTAAGTACTACAAATGGGAAGTGTTTTCCCATTATCTTTGATGTGTCACAGTATTCATGCTGGAAACTACCAAAGTGTATTTTGTTTCCGTTAACTGAATTTTGGAAAATCATGTATAATAAATAAATAAATAAATACTTTTAAAAACAACATGCACAAGAAAACAAAAGATAGAAATCAAAAACCGTGTTTCAAAGTGGACACCAAGGAGGAGAAAGAAAGAAAAAAGAGAACAAAACACACAAAACAAGCCAAAAATTCAATCAGATTTATTTTTCTGAATTAGGTCATAGAAGTTTAGCAGCCCATAAAAGTTAGATAATTGTTTCTGTTCCTACAACTCCTCTGATATGCTGAAAGAAATGACCGGACTTGCTTTTCAGTCCTCTGAAACACCACCGCTAGCTACTTCACTTCTGATCGAGGCTCTTACCATTGTTCACACCAGCAACTTATATAAGAAATAGGACTTTTCTGTTTGCTATATCTGCAAAGAAATCTGTGAACTAGATACAGGAACCTTTGGAAAAAAAAGTTTAGTTGTGATTTATTTGACAAAAGCATTTCTAAATGTGTACGGGGTGAAGCAACTCAGTTCTCTTGAGAGAAGAATTTTTGGCAGGATTCATTCTTTACAATGAGGTGGAGGAGAAGGTGACCCCTGCAGAGGAAGAATCTCAGTCTTAACCACTTTCCCTGTAGCTCTTTCCTGCCACGCAGGCCATCAGAAAGCCAGGCTCAATCCACTTTTCTAAATTGCTACCATTTAATGGAACACCTTGACCTGACTTCCCTTAGTGCCAAAAATAAATGAAGAAGTTGCTGGTAAAAATGAGGCCTTCTAACTTAGATGATGCCTGTAGCAAATTGAACTTATCAAACATTGCTTTTTTCTGAATTGCTTGACAGACAGTTTTCTCCAGGAAATCTTCAGTGGGGTAAATACAGGTACAGGGTAGACTCTTGCTATATAGACTGCCATTACTAATAAAAATGTGTTTTCATGTATGTAGTAAAAAAGATAAAAGTCTTATTCCTCCTTATATGACCTGCAGGTGCAGGTGGAAAGATTCATACATTCATACAAGAAAGGTGGAGCCTTTCTGTACTACTCTCTCTCTCTCTCTCTCTCTC
>NW_024584790.1:11333-12599 GCF_018398535.1 Haplochromis burtoni
CTCTCTCTCTCTCTCTCTCTCTCTCTCTCTCTCTCTCTCTCTCTCTCTCTCTCTCTCTCTCTCTCTCTCTCTCTCTCTCATTTTAAATTCACTCCTTATTTCCAAAGCAATTATCCACTTCATCGTTGGGCTGGTAATCCCTACAAAACTCAGAGGTTGACCTTTCACATTGCTGAAAAAACACACATGTAGATGCACACACAGATGAACCACTTGAGAAAGCTGAAACTGATCACAGTCAAGTTCATTTTATTCTAGTAGATTTTCAACCCTAGACTGTGTGATAATCCTCTAAGATCCAAAATCTTGCTAAATCAACCTGTAAAAGTGTGTTCTTCTTTAATCATGCCCAGCTTCAAATGTGTGTATGTGTTTTGTTTTTTTTGTTTGTTTTTTTTAATTTCAACACCTCAGAGGATTATGATGAGACTTAAAATGTAACTGTCCATAAAGCATCTCCCACACATTAAATTAAGCCAGTGAGAATCTAATTAGCAGTGAGTGCTGACTTGAGTGACAACTTGTTTATGTAATGCGTCAATAAGAGAGTGATGTTTGCCAAAACCAAAGGGATGAAACAAAGTCCCTGTTCTGAGCCAGTGGCTTAGTGGTTAAAGCAAACTCCATTGCATATGAAATTAACCAAATAAAGGGCTACCAGAATACTTCATTAGCACTGACTGACAACCTTCTCTAAGTCATAAATGTGGTTTCCATTTTCCACTTCCTTATAGTTTAAATTTTACAGTTGCTAAACCTGAGTTGCAATAAATCTGCTTTTTCTTTAAGTATCAGTGGGGTTTTGGGGGCATGTAGGTTCAGATTATAGTGGAATTGAAATGCAACTATATTTGATAAGAATGTACAATCACACAAATATTGAAATGGGAATGCAATGAAAAACCTTTCCAATTATATGAAAGGTGGTTTCTTGATCTCAGGCAGAACCCCACTTGGCTGCTGGCTGGATTTAGAAGGTTCACTTGTGGTCAAGTGCAAGTGATCCTTGGCAGGAGGTGTGATGAAAAATGCTAACAACTCAACAACTCCATCTCCATTACAATTATAAGAGGAAGAAACACTTTTGAGAAAGGCCTGTGGAGCTCAGTGCCTACTGTTTCAAAGTAATTCAATGTAATCATGCTTGCTTGCAAAAAATGTAGTTTATTTGGTTTGCTAAAATGACCAAAACAGCTTTGTTGGGTTTAGGAAAGACGTGTGTGTGTGTGTGTGTGTGTGTGTGTGTGTGTGTGTGTGTGTGTGTGT
>NW_024584791.1:0-1651 GCF_018398535.1 Haplochromis burtoni
TAAATCCCAGTAACGATTAACACGTTCCTGATTTTGGCATAATAACTAGTTACCGTGCTCGTTACCACAATAATAACGTAGTTACTGTAACGCGTTACTTAATAACGTGTTAGTCCCTACACTGCATACTACACAGGTCATGAACAAGATTTTTTTTTAAATTTTCATTGTAAGTGAGCTAAAGCACCTAATTAAAAGTAGTCTAACATAAATGTAAATGCTGTAATTTAATAAACCATGAAACTTGGATGGATTCGATGCTGGCGTGACCACAGTGCACACATCTAATGTCGCTCACAGTGGTCCAAGGGACCACTCAGGGAGTTTGTGTGTTTGCTCAGACACATGAAAAATTAGAGGGAACATTGCCCCCCACCCACCCATGAAAGAACTGCTAGAAAATACACAACACACAGTAATAATATGTTTTACATTATAAAACAATTCTAATTCTAAGTGATGTTATACACTTCTTGCATTAAATTTTAGAATCGTATTTATACTGATAAACTCGAACAAAAGACGGTATATTAAAATTATGTTAAAGTTAGTAAAGTAAAAATAAAAATTTATGGTTACTGACAATTTTAGATTTTTCATTTTATTTTACATTAGGTGTGTTAATTCAGTTTCTGTTTTGTAATTTAATTGATGTTTGTATTTAAACACATGTACTTAAAAATAACTGAAAATTCTGTAAAATGTTATATGAAAAACTCTGGATGTTTAAAAACTCTGCCATTTAACAAATATTGAGCTTTTCTAATAAGAGTGTCAGAACTCCAGTCATTTATATCAGTGAAAAAATTAATTGTTCAAATTTTGGAATTACACTTTTCTTTCATAAACACATTTTTCCCATTTGTCCCATCAGATCTGATTCACCAAGTTGAGCGTAACAAGGAGGAGGTTCTGACAGACCAACAGATCTGTAACCAGGAGAAGAACTTCAGCCTGGACCAGGAGCACCCAGATCCTCCACAGATTAAAGAGGAACAGCGGGAACTCCACAACAGTCAGGAGGCAGAACAGTTTCTACTGAAGCAGGAAACTGATACGTTTATGGTGATTCCTTTTTATGAGCATAGTGACCTCAATAAACTAGAACCAAACAGGAACCAGCTTCTTTCTCTTAACTCTTATGAACCAAACATGCGTGATTGGAAAGAAAGTCACCATGTGGACCTGGGATCGGCTAGAAATTGGGAGCTGAAGAAAATGAGACATAACGGAAACGATAGTCACAGTAATATAATACACATCTCTCCAGTATCAGAGAGTCAGTGTAAATCTATTAAAAATAAAAATTGTGTAAAATGCAACACTTGTGGTAAAACCTTTCGCGATAAATACAGCCTCACTAGACATTTGAAAGTGCACACAGGTGAGAAACCTTATTCTTGTACCACCTGTGATAAAAGATTTAGTGAGTTGTCAAGTTTGAAGAGACACATGAAAATTCACACAGGTGAAAGGCCATATTTTTGTAGCATCTGTGGAAAAAGATTCCGGCAAACGATAAACTTGAAAACTCACATTAGATGTCACACAGGTGAGAAGCCCTATTCCTGTGGCGCTTGTGGAAAGCAATTCAGTCACATGATAAACTTGAAAACTCACATGAGAACTCACACAGGTGAGAAGCCCTATT
>NW_024584791.1:2075-4259 GCF_018398535.1 Haplochromis burtoni
ATTCTTGTAACACCTGTGGAAAACAATTCAGTTATAGAATGAACTTGAAAACTCACATGAGAACTCACACAGGTGAGAAGCCCTATTCCTGTAGCACTTGTGGGAAAGATTTTAGTGACTTCTCAGCATTAAAATCTCACACTAGATTCCACACAGGTGAGAAGCCACATTCTTGTGATACTTGTGGGAAAAGATTCAGTCATATGATGAACTTGAAAACTCACATGAGAACTCACACAGGTGAGAAGCCCTATTCTTGTAGTACCTGCGGCAAAAGATTTAGTCAGAAATCAACATTGGAACGTCATATGCAAATTCACACAGGTGAGAAGCCACATTCTTGTAGCACATGTGGTAAAAGATTCAGACATATGATGAACTTGAGAACTCACATGAGAACTCACACAGGTGAGAAGCCCTATTCGTGCAGTGCCTGTGGCAAAAGATTTAGTCAGAAATCAACATTGGAACGTCACATGCAAAGTCACACAGGAGAGAAACCACATTCTTGCACCACTTGTGGGAAAGGATTTAGTAACTTATCAGCATTAAAATCTCACACTAGATTCCATACAGGTGAGAAGCCACATTATTGTGGCACCTGTGGGAAAGGATTCAGTCATATGGTGAATTTGAAAACTCATATGAGAATTCATACAGGGGAGAAACCATATTCTTGTAACAGCTGTGAGAAAAGATTTCGTTACACAACACAGTTGAAAAGACACATGAGAATTCATACTGGTTGAAAGTTTCTCTTACAAAATGTGGGAGAGCTACTGTCACAAGTTTGTTTCTCACACAGGTGAGAAGTGAAATCACTGCAAGACCTGAGGGAAAAGACCCCATTCTTATCTATGGTATAGTTTCTGTCAAGAACACTTAAAGACAGAATTCTTTGGGGCACTTTCATGTTTATCAGATAGCATAGTGAAGACAATAGGGAGAGCATGACAAGTGAATAGAAAAATAGGCGCAGCAAAGGGAATCAGGTAGGAATCAAACATGAGTTACAGCATGCAATATTACAGCATATACTAATCTATTCAACTTGTGAGCTAAACTGTTATCCAAGAGCTTTGAGAATTGTTTATTTAAATTATTACCTCATTTCCATGATATATTGATGAATCTCTGAGTTATTTAAATCCCTGTATTTATCCCTGTATTTAACTCATATTTTCCAGTTGTTCTAGTGTTGTACATGTGACATCAATTGTAAATGTCTGTTGTTTACAATATTACAATTGTAATAATTATTATTTTATTATTAAAAACCAATAATTATGTCATGGTGGACTTGAAATCACTTTGTTTTGCCATGCTGAACTTCAGGGGAAATGTTATGCCTATATTGTTATTTATTGTTTAGTTCTGTTGTAAATGCGTATGGGTTATGTGTTCTTAAATGGTAAATAAAGAGATATTTAAAGGTTTTTGTGGTTATTTATTTCTTCAGAATCAGAATCATCCATCCATTTGCTTCCGCCTTTCCTTTTTCAGAGTTGCGGGGGGCGCTGGAGCCTATCCCAGCTGTTATAGGGCGAGAGGCGGGGTACACCCTGGACAGATTGCCAGTCTGTCACAGGGCTAACACATAGAGACACAGCAACCATTCGCACTCACATTCACTCACAGATTCACACCTATGGGCAATTTAGATTAATCAATTAACCTATCCCCACTAACAGAATCAGATATACTTTATTAATCTCGAAGGAAATTATGGTTTACAGCAGGCAGCATGCTAGTTGGCGCATTCACACTTACAAGGAACCTTCTGACCAAACATGCTTTAGACATACCTCACATTAGGGAAGCCGGTTAGAGAGGTAGGCTGATAGGAAAGAACAACAAAATTAAACAAACATGAGGTGAGAGGAGAAAAAACTCCTCCCAGACTGAGCTCCTAATGGGAGAACAGTTTGAGAGCAGAAAAAATCACCTCAGCACAAAAAAGCACATGGCTGTTATTACACCATAGAAACACATGACAAACAACACATGACAAGTAACTTCTCTGGCTCTTGATGAAGGCGGTCGCACTTTCTCCCTTCCTTTATCTTTCCTGCTTGGCTTTCTCATGTCTCTGTCTAGTCTTGTCTACTTCTCTCTCTCTACCCTGGAAGAGTCTCACAGTCTGTTCTCTAAAACCTAAAAGAGGAATTATGGATTTGATCAACT
>NW_024584791.1:5746-7514 GCF_018398535.1 Haplochromis burtoni
ACTAAGTTTTTGCAAAGGTCTATTGATTTATTACCTATTCGGGTTTTGTATCGTGTTTTCAAAAAGTAACTAAGTAACTGAGTAACAAATTACTTTTCTAAAGTAACTAAACCAGCACTGTTGGTGATCATATTCTGTTTCCAAAAGCTGCCAGACATTGTTATTGTGCTGTTTATTCATCCTTGCTCTTTGACTCTGAACCTCCTCCGTGTGTCAGTATCCTGTTAGCATTCCTCTGGATGAAGCTCCCTTGAAAACATCTCTACCAAATAAACTCAACTTTTAGAAGGATCTCACCTGCCTGCCCACTCTCCATCCCTTCACATCCTATCAGCCCATTGCTCCTCTTCATGAATCCCTGTCCTCTACTCCTCATTCACCTCATGTTAATAAATCTCTTGTGAAGGCCTTTTATGTTCCAAACACCAAAAAAGTCCAAGAAAAGGCCAACAACAACGGGAGGTTTGTTTTAGAACACATTTCTTACTTCATTGTTTAAAATTATATGGTGTTTATTTCGTGGAAAATTACAAACAAAAAACCCCCCCAAATAACTTCTTGCAATTTAAAATGAAATGAAAGTCAACTTAATTTGCTTTAACAACTTCAAAAAGTGGTGAAAAAAAAATCTTTTTTTAAACCCTCCCGTTGTCCCATCTGAAATTTGGCAAACAAAAAACATCTGTACCACACCCCTCCAGGGTGCTCTTAATCCCTTGATTGATGGGAGGGTCCATAAGCTAATAAACCAATCACTTTCCAAAAATAAAATGAATTACAAATTTACATAACAAAAACTAGGTCCACATATTCTTACAACTTTAAAGAAAAAACAAAAATGAATACAAATTGCGATTTATAAACATTCAACAAAAATGGCCACAGCATCTCTTAAACTTGCCTCTGAGTATTGCATCTGCTTTTACTGCTGCTACTTCTCTTTAACTTCTCTTTAACCTTGTAAAACAAGGAAGCAACCTATGGAATACGCGAAGTCCTGATTTCTTCCATCTGAAACAGTCAATGTATCTCAAAAGGAGAAAGGGAAGTAGTGCATGCTCCCAGTGCTAACTACCATGCCTGAAAGTACTTAGTTACTCATTTGCTTACTTACACTGGTCATATTGAGGACCTGGTAGCAGTTCAGAAGGAGTAAGAAGCCCTTTTTGTTGAGACCCTTTTTCTTTTGTTTATTGGCTGGGACAGAATTGCCCTTTCTTTCTGTTATATATATATAGAATAAGGATCATTATGTGTGCATCAGTATGACTGTGCAATGACAATAAAGAGTTATCTTATTGTTAGTCATGGTCCTGGGTCTTGTTGACCCAGTGTTTTGAGTTCTCTTGTATTTTTTTTGTCATTTGGTGTTACTTTATTATTAACCTCCTAGGACCTGGCGTCCACATATGTGGACATCACACTTTAAGTATAAAAACAATACTAAACACAAAGTTTTGGTTCTATAACATTTTTCTATCATTGCTTTATTATGGATTAGGTGCAAGAGTTGTTACAATGTATAATTAAATAATCGATTAATTAAATAGCAAACTGTGCCTCGTTCTCATATGGACAGCAAGTGGAATGTGATAGATGAGATGAGGAGATGGAAGGAAGAAGAGAGGCAAAGAGTGATTCACAGGCAGAGCTTAGTTTATTTCCCACAGTTTTGTTGCCTTATGGTTCCAAGCGCGGTGACCAATACTCGCGTTTTATTATTATCTCATAACACTTGTTTAATCAGCTACCCTCTCTCCTGTGGACT
>NW_024584791.1:9710-10978 GCF_018398535.1 Haplochromis burtoni
TTCTACAGCGTCTCTGAAACCATGACTCTCCTCCACAGAGTCCAGACCACATTCACTCAGCCGCTCTATGCTGGACTTTGGCTTGGAGAGACTGCAGAGATCATTAAACTGAAATAGTTTCCATTTTATTTTCACAGAATCATTGTTTTGACATTTTGTGCAATATATATACTCAAAATTGGTGGAGAAAATGTGAACCTAATCTCAATGACTAACTGAAGTAGTAGTTACAAGTACATATTTTCAACTTTCTTCTTCATAAAAAAGAAAGAAGTCAACTTTTGCTTTACTTGATTTTGACAACAAAAAAGATTTGATGCAATGATTCATCACAGGTAAAGTTACACACATTTTTTGTTTTGTTTTGTTCCACATTTTTAAGCATTGGACAAATTACCTTTCTTTGATGTGTCTCAATTGGATAAGTAGAAGAAAATGGATGGCAATAGATATGGCAATAAATAAATAGATGCATGAAAGCTTTAAGGTATTTCTTGTTTTCAGTCTTTTTTATGCAATAAAAGACTTTGTTATCATGTTTACTATCAAAGAAGTTGTAAGCATTAGTTCTCAATCTAGGAAATGGAGTTGTTACAGCAGAAACCTGAAACATTACTTTTACCAGATTTATTAAAGCTACCAGAATAACTATGAAAACATTTTATAATAGTTTGAACAAGTAAATACAATGCTGAGCTTAAATCCAGAATAACCTAAACTACAACCACTACGCACAGGGATGCGCAGGCACTCAGTAGGCCACAGGTGTCAAACTCCAGGCCTCGAGGGCTGGTGTCCTGCAGGTTTTAGATGTGTCCTTGATCCAACACAGCTGGTTTAAATGTCTAAATTACCTCCTAAACATATCTTGAAGTTCTCCAGACACCTATTAATGAACTAATTCTTTGATTCAGGTGTGTTGACCCAGGATGATATCTAAAACCTGCAGGACATTGGACCACAAGGCCTGGAGTTCGATACCCCTGCAGTAGGCAAACGACAGGCTTTGGTGGCTTAAGCTGGGGTTGTGCCTCTGGCTCAGGAGGAGAGGGACCCGCAGGTTTGGTCTCTGATACAGGCGGAGGCATGGAAGCCGTCTTAGGGGAAGCATCCTTAGAAACATTGTCAGTAGGTTCTTTCCTAATTTTGTTCCAAGTCACACTCAGAATTAATTGAGACAGAACAGTCAATGCTCAGGGACAACACTTTCACTCATATTTAGTCCAGAAATGTTCACGTCACATTTTCTATACCAAACTCACACAACC
>NW_024584791.1:10998-12594 GCF_018398535.1 Haplochromis burtoni
TTGGACAAATTACCTTTCTTTGATGTTTCTCAATTGGATAAGTAGAAGAAAATGGATGGCAATACATATGGCAATAAATAAATAGATGCATGAAAGCTTTAAGGTATTTCTTGTTTTCAGTCTTTTTTATGCAATAAAAGACTTTGTTATCATGTTTACTATCAAAGAAGTTGTAAGCATTAGTCCTCAATCTAGGAAATGGAGTTGTTACAGCAGAAACCTGAAACATTACTTTTACCAGATTTATTAAAGCTACCAGAATAACTATGAACACAATTTATAATAGTTTGAACAAGTAAATACAATGCTGAGCTTAAATCCAGAATAACCTAAACTACAACTACTATGCACAGGCACTCAGTAGGCCACAGGTGTCAAACTCCAGGCCTCGAGGGCTGGTGTCCTGTAGGTTTTAGATGTGTCCTTGATCTAACACAGCTGGTTTAAATGTCTAAATTACCTCCTAAACATGTCTTGAAGTTCTCCAGATGCCTGTTAATGCACTAATCATTTGATTCAGGTGTGTTGACCCAGGATGATATCTAAAACCTGCAGGACACCGGACCACAAGGCCTGGAGTTTGATACCCCTGCAGTAGGCAAACGACATGCTCTGGTGGCTCAAGCTGGGGTTGTGCCTCTGGCTCAGGAGGAGAGGGACCCGCAGGTTTTGTCTCTGATACAGGTGGAGGCATGGAAGCCGTCTTAGGGGAAGCATCCTTAGAAACATTGTCAATAGGTTCTTTTCTAATTTTGTTCCAAGTCACACACAGAATTAATTGAGACAGAACAGTCAATGCTCAGGGACAACACTTCCACTCATATTTAGTCCAGAAATGTTCACGTCACATTTTCTATACCAAACTCACACAACCAGTTTAGAAACACCAGCGTAGAATAGAAAAGCCTTTTTTGTCATTGGACATGTACAACTAAACTGTAGCTTGACAGTTATACAATCATACAACTGTTATACAACTTCACAGTTATACAGTTCAAAAAAGTTCTCTTTGGACATTAAACTCACAAAATCAGAATTTAAATAAACATCGGGAACACTGGCAGATTCAGGAAGAAAATAATCTGTCCTTAGTTTATTTGGCAAGGAAACAGAAAGCACAGACACAGAAAGCTCAGGCCACTCAGAGTGACGCCGAAAACCGGGTTCATGTCAAGGGGTGTGGAAGCAGGACCCAAACACAGGACTGTGCAGCAAACTGTGAACTTATTTATAGTGAATAACAATAATGACAAGAGCAAACAATCCTCTGTGTGTGAGTTTTTGCTTCTTGCTCCCATGTTGTGACTTCTCAAGTGTCCTTGGTGAGTTTCTTTCCCCCTTGTGGTGTCTACGTACAGAGCACTCAACTCCCGTGTCCAACACTCTGGGAAAACAACAAGCAACTGGTAAGTACACGCCACTTCTCAACTCCAAAAACACTGTCCCACAATTGCTGGGAAATAACTGATTTCTCTTAACGATCCAGCATCGACTGCAGCTCAGCTACTCCGTTAATTAGCCCTCCAGACGAGGCTGACAGATGCATGTAATTATCCCTCAAGTGCGGCTGGCTCCACTGCAGGGAAAAACTCTCTG